>NW_009187053.1:3873-42207 GCF_000690835.1 Fulmarus glacialis | reverse complement strand
ATTCCTGTCATTACAGTCCTAGGCGACAGTAAGGTAGGACACTCATCAAGATCTCTTTCCTCTTTGCTGCTCACTATCTGAGCTATAACTATCGCTGTTTGGACTTGCTTTTGAGAAGTGGATGGTAGTTAAAACTTTGGAAGCTTACAAATTTTTTTGAAAGGTTCTTGCCTAAATGACAACTTATTATCCAAACACGAATGTGTGCCTGAATATATATTCTGCCTGAGATGTATTCTCCTGCTTGTAAATAAACTCAGTCAGTGTTATAATTCAGCTTTTAAATGAAATGTGGCGACTGTATGCATACTTCTAATGCTGAAATATATGCTACGTTAGACACTGATCAGGTTTGCTTGGTAAAGTTGCTTGTAGAACTTCTGTTCTTTTAGCATATCAGTGGTAGATTCCAGTGTACATTGTTATCTTTGTGTCACTGCGTAGGAGACCTTTGAACTGTAGGTAGAAACAGGACACTCAAAACTGACACTGAAGCTTGTATAATGTCAGTGTCGAGCTTGTCAAGATGCTGTGTCAAAATCAAAGCTAGGACCATGGGAAAGAGCTATTTGAAGCAATGGGGAAAGGAGGCTTGGGAAGATGCCAATGTCTTGTGCTAGAAGTCACAGGCAATTATCAGAGGTGCCATACTTCAGATGTCTCTACTCTGAATGTGAGTAGGAAAAAGAGCAGAAATTGGACCTACCTGTCCCAAGCAATGGAAGGACTAGGACTGGTCCTAGGTCTAGATAAAAACTCTTAGTTCAAATTGTTTTCTCATTAAGAGCCTTAAAGAACTGAAATTTTTGCATGATTAAGTTGCAGGCGTCTTTTATTCACCAGTTATCTTGAGGAAACAGCAAGCTCCCTTCAGTTCCAAGTACATGAATTAAGGATAAGACTAACTGTGATTAACTTGTACTGTTACTAAAATGCATAATACCAGTGTTACTTGTAAGCACTATAATGCTGACAGAGGATTGTATACTCATTCAAACATTGTTACAGCAGTAACTTTTTTGATGTACTGCAAGATTTACCCAGTTTATCCAATTGCTAGAGTTTTTGAAGATGAGGAGGATCCTTTTTGGGCCCTACTTTGAAATGTTGATAGTGGACCCACTGAATAGTTGAGGAAAAGCAACAGGTTGTAGCATGAGTGAAGACAAATTAAGTTTGGGTGATGGGAACCAAGGCCTCTTCAGAGAGGCTGATGAGCATCTGTTTACCTGCAGCACATGATTTGTTTCTTTTCCTCAATGAGATTATAGATGGGACAAGTTATTTGCAAGGATGCTCACTTCTTGTTTAGGTACATGCCTGGATGTTACCTTTGCATTTAAAATTGATTCATACTAAAGCTAAATGAGTCTATTACATTATCAGCTTGCCTCAGAAATTCAGCCTACGGGAGAGAGTCTCATGTATGGAGTCATGCCTATACTGATAACGTTTTGAAGAACCGTGGTTGTTAAGTATTTCATCTGACTTCTAACTTCACACAGCTGCTTCGAAAAAAGGAGCTGTTCTAAAATTTGCTTGGAAAAAACCACTAAAGATGGAAATTGGTAGGAGTTAGAGGGCTCCCCTGTTCCTGACTTGACTTTTGCTCATGTGTGTCCTAAATAAGAGTGCCCTAATAACAGGCTCCATAACCCACTTGCCTTGATTTATGAATGTGCTAAGTCTATTTTAAGCACTACATAAATCACTAACCTCATTCTTTAGCTTGTTTGAGAGTTAGGAGACTCCCAAAATTCTCATCAATGAATAGTAGCAAGTACAAAGTGCTTTTAAAGATACCCTTTGTCCCTCTTTATTAAACTTATTTTTAAAAAATGATGGTAGATAAGTATAGTGTCTGATTCAGTGATTTCTGCAGCTGATACCATCACTAAAACTAAATTCTCCTGAATCTTAGACTTCTCAAGCAGTGAATAGAAGTAGAGATTTCAAAGCCTGTGACGTAGAAGCTTTTTCCTTTCATGGGAAGGATGAATCTATTGCCTCTTCTGTTGTAATCTTCTGACCCCTCTTTAGGATTATTCTTCTTAAATCTTGTTCTTGCTACAGAATAATGTTCGTGCTGCTGCACTAGCAACTGTGAATGCCTGGGCTGAACAAACTGGCATGAAAGAGTGGTTGGAAGGGGAAGACCTGTCTGAGGAGCTCAAAAAAGAAAATCCTTTCCTAAGACAAGAGGTAGGCTTCTGTTAAGTAAACTTCTCCTTATGTGTGTCTAATGAAAATAACCTTACTTGCTGTGGACTATGTTTATCTATGCAGACTGAAATGACACAATGCTACCATTATGTAAGTAAACAAGTAGCTGTGTCTTCATACTGACATAAAATTGTTAAACCTCAAAAAGGCTAATAACGAGCTTTCTTCTTGCATGATAGCTGTCATTCAGAAATGTTTGTTTTGATCAGCATTTCAAGAGCTAGTGTGTTTTCCCTCAAATTAACCACATGGTAATGAAGACTAGAACTGAAGTGGAAGCATTAATATGTCTGAGGCTGATAAAGTGCAGCTGAAATTCTGATGTTACTTTCAAAAGGAAGAAACAGCCTGTGCAGTCTTAAGAGACCAGGCTCCAAGTTTTCAGATAGCTGCATATTAACATACTGTACTTAATTTAAAATTTTTTTTTAATTGCTGACATGTAAGTTGATGTTGGTTAAGAATATTTGTCTGTACAAAGGTTGGGGTGGGTTTTTTCCCTACTTATATAGAGGTATGTGAAGGACTACTCTTCAGGCTCTTGTGGCCTGACAGAGCACTGCGAGCGCTTCTTCAAAAACTTTTATTTTAAAACTTTCAGCTTCTTGGTTGGTTGGCTGAGAAGTTGCCTACCCTCCGTTCTGTTCCTTCTGACCTACTCTTGTGTGTGCCTCACCTGTACTCCTGCCTTGAAGATCGAAATGGGGATGTGCGTAAAAAGGCGCAGGATGCCCTGCCATTCTTTATGATGCATCTTGGCTTTGAGAAGATGGCAAAAGCCACTGGCAAGCTGAAGGTATTTCTGTCACTAAGATTAGATAATGTGACCTTGAATGAGTGGATATTAATAAGTCACATTCACAATCTCATGATATGCTGTCTTGAGTCACGTAAGCTTGTCTGCATTGAATGTTTTTCGTGGGGCTGAAAATAGTATCAGGAGGCTGTGAGTTAGCTTTCTCTATTTCAGAAAGACTACTGTCACCACAGGTTTATCACTTCAGGAGCTTGACATTTATTCACTCTGCTTTTCTTCTGAAAAAATCTACCTTCAGATAGGTTCCATATCAGTTACTGTCCAGCTGTATGCCTTTGAACAAATGCTTTAAGATGGCTTCTAGCAATTTGGTGTATCTTACGAACCCTTGAGTGCTGAATCACTGTTAGGGCAGTCCGTTAATGTCATAGGACTGCTCACCTAGAACAGATTGCTGGTTCACATGTTTCCCATAGGTCTTGCAGAAGAAACTTAATGGAAAGGTGTTTTATCTCAGAACAGAAATATCTGAAAACATTGATGTTTTAAGATAAGTGTCCTGGAAGATGCTAAACAGAGAATAGCTTGTTTCAAACTACTGTCATTTTCCTTGTCTGTGGCATGTATTAGTAATCAGTTATCACTAATCTTTCCAAATTTATCACTTCTTTTTTCCCCCTTCTGTTCTCCAGCCAACTTCCAAAGACCAGGTACTGGCCATGCTTGAGAAAGCCAAAGCCAACATGCCAGCCAAACCAGCTCCTCCTGCTAAAGCATCTTCCAGAGTGGTAGGGGGAGCAGCTCCAGCCAAATTCCAACCTGCATCAGGTAATCTCTCTTACGTTCTGGGAAATGACTGAGAAAAGGGTGGATTTTGAAGCTCTTTGACATGCTAGAGGAAGAAACGTACTTAGCAGGAGGAGAGGAATTCAGCATATTAGGGTTACAAATAGCTGTGTTATCTAGTGAGTTCTGTCTGCAGTTCTGGTCTTACTTGCAGTTGAGTCAACTTCCAATGTAGGAGGGTTTTTCCTTTCCACACAACCATCTGTCAGCTGCTCTTTGAAAATATCTACTTGGTATTGAAGCTAAAACCCATGGACTAGAGAGGGTTTTTTTGGTAACACTTACCTGATTTAACTTTTTTTTTTAAAAATGTTTTCACATTAATTTTTACCTGGACTGTTTCCTCAGTATAGCTCACTGTGGGGCTACCAGGATGCTTGTGCCAACACAAAAGAAAGGGTAAAAGGATTAGGAAAAAACGTCTTCATTGAAAGAGTGGTCAGGCCTTGGAACAGGCTGCCCAGGGAAGTGGTTGAGTCACCATCCCTGGAAGTATTTAAAAGACGTGTAGATGAGGCGCTTAGGGACATGGTTTCGTGGGCATGGTGGTGTTGGGTTGACGATTGGACTTGATGATCTTAGAGGTCTTTTCCAACCTTAATGATTCTGTGATTCTAGGGGACAGGTGATTTGAAGAAGCAGTCCTGCCTTATCTCTCTTCTGGGGCTAGCTTGCCTGCTCAAACTGGGTGCAACTACAGCTCTAGATATTAGCCTGCACAGTAGATGTGTGTGTGCATGTTTAAATTGTTTTGATAATGACAAATTTGCTAACATGTTATGATCTTAATTGTGAAAACTTGTATGCTAACATGGAATTTAAGGAACTTCTTTTATGGGTCTAAAATCCTCAGACCTCTGTGTGATAAGCGTATTGTATCTATGAACAGTTTTTCTTCTTTCCTAAGAGTGGAAAACTGTGCTGACCTAAAATGGGTTTCTTGGTAGTTTGAAATGGTCTATTGTTTCTCCAGCACTTGCTGAAGATTCGGGGTCCAATACCATGGAATCAAAGCCTGATCCCAAAAAAGCCAAAGCAGGAGGAGCCTCCTCGAAAGCTAAGGTATGTTGTTTTCATTTTGTATAAAATCAGTTCTATGAAGTTAATAGCTGTAGTTCGCTAATGTAGGTAGAAGAGCATAGCCCTTGCTAGGGACTGCTTTTACTGACAATCTTTATGCTTGTCTGAGTTCTGAAATGGGAGGTGTCACTTACTTAATCACTACTTTTGTCATTACCTATTTAATTCTTAAAGTCTGTGTTGTCAAAAATGCAGTCTTGTGAGCAGCTCAGTCTATGTTCTAAATCTGCTTGGCCTCCTTGATTTCATGCTGTTGAGAATTCATTCTTACCATTGCAGTTCCAATGTTATACGTTGAACAATAATTTTGAACCTATGTGTCAAAAGAAATTGATCTCTCCTGTACAGTATGAAGGGCAAAATGTTCTCAATCACAAGTGCAAAAAGGGAAGGAAGATGCTTAAATGCATAATAACAATCTCAACTGATTACATTTGAATTTGTGGTTAGGTTTTTCTGTTTTGTATTACAGCAATTTTTTTGCTATTAACTTTAAAGTTTGTCCTATGTGTGTTACTAAAAAAACCCCAAATTATTCTACAGTCCTGTTGCCTCCATTGTCTAAAGTAATGCTGTAACAAGAACATTTGATGTAGGTCCAGATTCATGGCAGGAATGAACGGAACAAACCTTGAAGGATGTTGTAGATTTGCCTAAGTCGATGTATTCTTCTGTCAAAACTCTGATGCTAGAGTTAATGCCTTTGCTGTGAACGCATTAAAAGGTTTGGAATGGTAACTCTTAAAAGTAAATAGCTGTCTCACAACAAAGCCTTTTCTGTGGCTTATTTACAGCAGTCAGATGTTAATAGCGGTATGTCCAAGGGCAATACCAGCCTGTCCAAAGCTAATACAAGCCTCAGCAAAGGCAGTATCAGTCTGACAAAGAACAAATCTATCAAACAGGTACCACATTGGGTTATAGGGATGTGTGTGGGTGACTAGCGCACTGGTTGAGAGTGATGTGTCGTATTTCACAGGGTACTACTGCACACACTGTCATGGGTATTGCTTCCACAGCAGCAGAGCACATACTTTTAAAATCCTAATCAACATTATTCTTCCAGCTTCTCTCTGGCTCTTGTACACGTAGGCAGCATGAGATTGGCTCGTATCTAATGCTTGCAGTTGCTGGGACTGAGGTGTATATATGTCTTGTGTTGCCTGTTAATACCTTGCTTTTTTTCAGGGTGTACAGGGGAAGAAAGTGCTAAGCAAGCCTAATTTGAAGGAAGATGATGATAAATCGGGTCCTATTTTTATCATAGTCCCAAATGGGAAAGAACAGAGGATGAAAGATGAGAAAGGTCTGAAGGTGAGAAAAATCTGAATGTATTCGTAAGTTTTGAAGGAGTGTAATTTTAACGCATTCTTTTGGTTTTTAATTTAGAATTGAACATGCTATGGCATGAAAGTGCTAGTCTCTGTCCATCTCTTGGATTGATTATCTGGTTCTTCAGTTGACTTTCACAGGCCAGTATCTGGTTTACTGTGGTGTTTCTCTTCTGATTTCCAAATTTGGTGCATTTATACACTCTCATAAAAGCCAAAGGTCTTTTTACAACTTCCAAGAGATGGTCTTCAGTTGTGAAGTATCATCAAGTTTTTACGTGAAAACAGTTGACTGATTTCAGAGTTCTAGTATAGATTGTAGATGTTTTAATATACTTATTTTGAACAGCCCTGCTTCTCAAGCTTGTCTTTTGTAGGGGAATTCTGTTACTGAAAACATGCACGTTATTTGTAACGTGCTAGTAAATAGGCCTATCTATAGCTTAAAAACAACCACTTTAAGTGATAATAATTAAGATAATGGCCTAAAGATAACCACTCCACATAGAGAAAATTTTTCATGTAAGCCAAGGTGAGCAAACACCACTGAATTTTTCCCATTACTTGTTGATAATGAGAAGACTTTGAAAACAGATTCTAAAGCAGAATTAAAAGGGGTGCAATTCTTTCAGGAAGAAAAGGTATTGCTTGCTTTGAGTTCCAAATGCTGCCTTTTACAGGTATTAAAGTGGAATTTCACTACTCCCCGTGATGAATATATTGAGCAGCTAAAAACTCAGATGTCCAGTTGTGTGGCCAAATGGCTACAAGATGAGATGTTTCATGCAGACTTTCAGCACCACAACAAAGCACTGGCTGTTATGATTGAGGTGAGTTTGCATCTGTGGTAGTAGCTGAATTGTATAGAATTATTCTCTGCTATGAAAGATTCTGCTTGAATTAAAATCAAATAGGAATTCTCTGAGGAGCCAGGGGTCATCATTCTGTGAAATTGAAACCTTAACATGTATAGAAATAATTTTCAGAGGAATTATGAAGTTGGTATTAATATTGTTTCTTGGGAGAAGGGAAAATTTCCTCACTGGAGACTTCTCTCAGGATTTCAGAAATCTGTGTAAAAGTGAGTACTTACGATTCTAGGAATCAATCAATAAAAGTAGACCATCTTATCAGGCATAGCTTTTCCTTATTCTCTGTTTTTTTTTCTTGAACAGTGTGTTTCATTTTGCGCAACCTACTTTTTTTTTTTTTCTTCTTCCCCTTCAAGCACTTGGAGAGTGAAAAAGATGGAGTCATCAGCTGCCTGGATCTGATCTTAAAATGGCTTACCCTGCGGTTCTTTGATACCAACACAAGTGTTTTGATGAAAGCACTTGAATACCTTAAATTGCTTTTCAATTTGCTTAGTCAAGAAGAGTATCACCTTACTGAAAATGAAGCGTCCTCTTTCATCCCATATCTTGTCCTAAAGGTACGGTTCATTGTACAGAAACTAACGTTATTTTTCATGAGGAATATAGCAGGATACCATCAAACACTGTAATATGTTCATTCCAAATATATTGTGAATGGCGTTAAATCCAGTTGGCAGCCGGTCACAAGTGGTGTTCCCCAGGGTTCAGTATTGGGGCCAGTTCTGTTTAGTATCTTTATCAATGATCTGGACCAGGGGATCGAGTGCACCCTCAAGTAAGTTTGCAGACGACACCAAGTTGGGTGGGAGTGTTCATTTGCTTGAGGGTAGGAGGGCTCTGCAGAGGGACCTGGACAGGCTGGATCGACGGGCTGTGGACAGTTGTATGAGGTTCAACAAGGCTCAGTGTCAGGTCCTGCACTTGGGTCACAACAACCCCATGCGACACTACAGGCTTGGGGAAGAGTGGCTGGAAAGCTGCCCAGAGGAAAAGGACCTGGGGGTGTTGATCAACAGCCACCTGAATATGAGCCGGCAGTGTGCCCAGGTGGCCAAGAAGGCCAATAGCATCCTGGCTTGTATCCTAGCGTGGCCAGCAGGACTACTACAGTGCCCCTGTACTTGGCACTGGTGAGGCCGCACCTCGAATCCTGTGTTCAGTTTTGGGCCCCTCACTACAAGAAGGACACTGAGGTGCCAGAGCGTGTCCGTAGAAGGGCAACAAAGCTGGTGAAGGGTCTAGAGAGCAAGTCTTATGAGGAGCGGCTGAGGGAACTGGGGCTGTTTAGCCTGGAGAAGAGGAGGCTGAGGGGAGACCTCATCGCGCTCTACAACTACCTGAAAGGAGGTTGTAGCGAGGTGGGTGTTGGTCTCTTCTCCCAAGTAACAAGTGAATAAGACAAGAGGAAATGGCCTCAAGTTGCGCCAAGGGAGGTTTAGATTGGATATTAGGAACAACTACTTCACTGAAAGGGTTGCCAAGCATTGGAACAGGCTGCCCAGGGAAGTGGTTGAGTGACCATTCCTGGAGGTATTTAAAAGACATGTAGATGTGGCACTTAGGGACATGGTTAGTGGTGGACTTGGTAGTGTTAGGTTAACGGTTGGACTCGATCTTAAGGGTGTCTTCCAACCTAAATGATTCTATGATTCTATATTGCATATTTGCCTTTAAGAGCCTTTTACCAAAAAGGATTTTTGCATTGAGAATAATTCTGGCTTTCCTAACATTATTTAGACTAATCGACAGTATCGTGAGACTGTTTAAAATATTCTGTATTTCTTCCCCTCTTTGTTTTGACTTTTCCCCTAGGTAGGAGAACCGAAAGATGTCATCCGCAAGGATGTACGTGCCATTCTTAACAGGATGTGTCTCATCTATCCAGCCAGCAAGATGTTCACTTTCATCATGGAGGGGACAAAATCCAAAAACTCAAAACAGCGTGCAGGTGGGAAACGGTGTGATGAATTGGGCAATTGCAAAGTACTTGAAATTGTTTTGGTTTGCATCTTGAAAAACCCAGCATAATAACATTTGGTTGAATGTGAGATTTGCCTATATATAATATTTTATGCAAATGCTTATAAGTGTTTAAAGGATCGGATTTTAAAGTAGTATCATCTTGCTTTTTGTTTTTGGTGTCTTTGTACCTTCTGAAGATGAGCAATCTGTTAAATTGCTATCAGCCATAAGATTATGAGTCTCCCTTGTTGTCTTAGTGAAACAGTACCGGGGAGAACAGTGACAATACTATTGTCCAAGTGACTAAGGGAATCAGTTAATCTGATCGAGACTTTGGAAAGAAACATCTCTACACTGTACATCTGTCTCAACTTGATTATAGAAATTATTTGTGGTACCGTGTTTGTAGTTCAAACAATTCCCTAGTCACCTTTAAAACATCTTATCCTGATATAACCAGAAAGTTAAATTATATGCATAATATAGCATTGCAAGCTCACAACTGTCTAAACTACCTAGATGTGAAGTTAACTGTAACATTGCTCATATATGGTAATGGGAAATACTTGAAGAGTATAGGGATGACTGACAGCTTTTAGGATGCTATCTGTGTGAAGTAGTCTGAACCTTTAGTTTACTATTCATCCCATAAATCACCTGGAGTATATCTATCATCAGCATTGTGATTGATACTTCTTTACAATGAATGTTCAAGTTGTGCAAGCAACACAGAAATGGGGAGGGCTCTCTTCCCAGCAGCTTTAAACTTGAATGTGCACGTGTCATTTTCTTCCTTTAGAATGCCTGGAAGAGCTTGGATGTCTGGTTGAATCATATGGCATGAATGTATGCCAGCCAACTCCAGGGAAAGCCTTAAAAGAAATGGCAACTCATATTGGCGATAGGGACAACACTGTGCGCAATGCTGCACTCAACACCATTGTGACTGTCTATAATGTTCATGGCGACCAAGTGTTCAAGCTGATTGGAAATGTGAGTGTAACTGGAAATAAGACTTTTCCCTCCCGCCCCTCCCCAATCCTTAGACTTTTGTAGGGGATTAGCACTGTTTTGCTTGTCATGGTACATCTTGCTGTTGATTTCAAGAGCATTTTGTAATGTTGAAAATAACTTGCTTACACCATAGATCCTCTAAAAGTTAGTTGGTTAATTCCTGATTGTGGGTTATATAACCTGGGCGTTCATGAATGCAAAACTAAATTGGAAGAAATGAGCAGGTAACACTTGTGATTTAGAATGATATTTGGATAACTTATTTGGCCAAATAAGTTTAGTTGTTGGGCCTCCATCAAGTGCTCTCAGCTTTTTTTTTTCATGCCTATCTCCACCAACTGCTTTGCAGTTGAAGTCTGGTAAGTTTGGTTTGTTTGCTTTGTCTTATTGCACTCCAGTGCTTAAGGTCTGTGTCAGTACTGTGTTGCTTTGCGTTGCTGCTGTTTTGTTCTCTAGAAATCATACTTAGCCATGTCATCTAAAATGCAGTAAAAGTTAAAGGTGGCAAAACTCAGTTTCCAGTCTCCAGCAGTGGAAAGCTAGTTCACTGTGTTGTCTGCAATTACTGTGCATAACAGATTAAGTATGCTGAATTCTAACCTGAATCAAGAGCTATTAGACCATTTTTTTCCTGTTCTGTTCTCTGAATTTGTGGTCTTGGTAATGTTTCTAGCAGCACTTAAACTGATTGGAATATGATAGATATGTTAATGCCTGTATGATTTTTTTGTGTTATGTTATATGCCATAGTGCATACAACCTATTGGATGGATATTTTATGGAGTACGATGAGCAGGGAAGCAAGGCTGCCTCTTTTTTCTTTTTTTTTTTCTTCTCTCTTTCCAGCTTCCTGAAATGTTGAAATTTAATGTGACGCTTATTTTCTCTAGTAACCATCTCCATGAGAATTAATGTTGCATTTCCATTAACATTTTAGATTTCCACTTTATTTTAACTATTGTTCAGAGGGCAATCTGCCTCCTCCTCAGTGTTGCATAGTCCATTTGCTTTTGGATTTCCAAGGTTAAGAAAAGAACTGTAGCACCTGAACCATTCAGCCCCTTCTAACCGTGGCTTTCTGAGCTTCAGTATGGTCCGTCTAGTCCCAAAATGTATGGCTTTTCAGGAAGGTTTCCAAATTATAGGGATGCTGGAGAGTACTTCCCACAAAATTGTCTCAGCTACTTTTGCTCAAATTTTGGTGTTGGTAACCTTCGGTCCTGTAGGTAAGCAGATACATATGATTCTTTTCACTGCATGAGTTGGAGTGTTCAATTGGCTTACCTTGTGCTCAAGTTATGAGTACATTGAACAGGTCAACTGTTAGAAGGACTCTGGCTTCTGTGGCAGGGCCCATAGTGTTAAAGCATTACCTGGGCTCCTAACAGGGGCTCTAGAAAGGTGGGTGGGGATTTTTTGTTTGGTTGTTTTTTTGCAGCAACACAAGCAACAATTAGAAACACATGACAGTACCATAGTTTGAATTCAAGATGACTTGTTTCTTGGAAATTATGTGGGCTAGAAATAGCTGTATTCAGTATTACAGCTTGTCAATATGGGTTAGTTACTTCCCGAAGTAGCATCTGGCAGTCCAGAGTGGCCCTATTAGGTTGCTGCTAGATGGTAGTATTGACAGTTCCTACCCTTGGTATTAGAGAACTTCAGTCTGCAGTAATAAGTGGTATACCTCCTATAGGTGACCAAGATTTCTAAAATCTGTATAACTTTAAATTGAGTGAAAGCGTTGTGTGTTATAGCTTTCTGAGAAAGACATGAGCATGCTGGAGGAAAGAATAAAACGGTCAGCCAAGAGACCGTCTGCTGCTCCAGTGAGACAGGCAGAGGAGAAACCTCAGCGTACTCAAAACATCAGCGCTAATGCTAGCATGCTGCGGAAGGGACCAGCTGAGGACATGTCCTCCAAACTCAAGTATGTAATGATACATTATGGTCTGTAGCCTGCATAGTGTATGTGCTAATATCATGTCTGGCGATGTTATTTTAGTTCTTGTATCATCATCTTTGCATATTGTGAAAATTGGCCAAATAATAGAAAACAAAATGTCTGAAACTTTTTTTTGTCTTGTCTGTCTTGAAATCTTTCTAAATGGTCTTGTGCCTTTTTTCACTGCTTCTCCATGGACAGAATTATGTATCGCACTTATAGGATGTAAGTACTGCCCACTAACTCCTTGGTAGCAAGGCTCTTGTACCTTTCAATTTCTATCCTAGTCATCCCTTCTTGAGGGTGACAGGTTTATTGTGGCCAGTTCTAGGTTATTTACAGGTCTCTGACTCAAAGAAAAGAAAGAAAGAAACCAAAAATACGGGTTTCTGCCAAGGTGACTGTAAATCAAACTGCAGGCAGACGTGGCACTTCCACGTTAAGCAGCTGTTAGAAGTATTGGGAGAAATTCCGATGTGTTGCATTAAACTTGGTGTTGGTTGGACCCTATTCTTAACTTGTTAGGGCAGACATACAGCACAGAACTGGATGAGGCTGTGTGAATCCTAGAGCCTGGGGCAACAGTACCAGAAACAAAAAGCTCAGAAACTGTATTCCTTGCCACCTGCTCATTATCTTGGAATAAAAGTTCCTGTTCAGAACTATGTATTAGAACATTTCCTTGAAACATCTAATATGCAGCACAAGTCATGCGGGACATTGGGAGGCCTAGCTTCAGATGAGCTTGCAAGGTTGCTATGTACATATGCTTGTGCTCCATCATTTAAAAAAAAAAAGAAAAAAAAAGCCATTCATTAACTTTAATGCTATATTCCATTAATACTACTTTAAACTGTGCTAGATATCTCGCAAAATGAGCCGGTGCATACCTATCACAGATGCAGGGGGTCTCATGGTGGGTTATAAGAGAAACTAGGAAGGCAAGTAACTAGCAGCTGCTCTTTTGAGCTACAAAAGCTTGTTTTGCTAATGGCCAGGGGAAAGGCAAAGGGGATTATTAGGGGGCTTGAATAAAATCAGAACTTCAAAATCTGTGCTGTTCTATTCTGAGAGCTTTAGGGCTACCAGTGGATGCTAGTGCTAGTACTCTTGCCTCTTGTGTATATATAATAAACACCTCTCTCCTGGTTTCTATAGCCAAAATCGCAACATGGGCAGTCACTCTGAGACAACGCATACAGTTCCACGGGAATTTCAGCTGGATCTTGACGAAATTGAAAATGACAACGGTACTGTCAGATGTGAGATGCCAGCACTTGTACAGCACAAACTAGATGACATCTTTGAGCCAGTCTTGATTCCTGAGCCCAAGTGAGTCTAGGTTTAACTCCTAAGTGAAACCGGTAGGGCTACTTAAAAACTATTTTGAGAAGCTGAATTGACCATGCTAGTTTCTACATTCAGACTTGTTTACCCAAGAAGGTGGTGTCAGCTAATTTGAAGAGAGATGTCAAAGCGATTGTCTGTTGTACTGTTCTGGAATCTGGAGAGCAGTTATTTCTAATGAAAAACCTGAGTTCTGCTTACGTGTTTTTATAGTAAAGGGATCTTGAGTTTATAAATGCATCATCAGTGTCTTTACAAGTAGTGCAACAGACATGTTAAAAGGAATGATTCCTTCCTTGAGTATCCTCTGTGAAGAATGAAATCCTTTTCCCTTATCTCTAAACTGTCATTGAAATACAGCAGTTCGGTGTAAATTATTCTCTCCAAAGAGTAATGAATCCTGTTTTCTTCAACTGTTTAGAATCCGTGCTGTGTCCCCACACTTTGATGACATGCACAGTAACACAGCTTCTACTATCAACTTTGTCATTTCCCAAGTAGCCAGTGGTGATATAAATACAAGCATCCAGGCTCTGGCACAGGTAAGCGAATTAAGGTAGCAACTAATCACACTGTACTAAACTATTGGTCTGCGAGGGTGATGAGTTGCACTGTGGTGGAGCAATCACGTCAGGCGACGTGGACTCTGCTCAGAATCTCCCTGATGACAAAACTAAGTGCACAGGGGCCATCTGACTCGCTTTAGCAATAGAAATTCCACTTGGTTGGTGTAGAATAGACTCTTAACACAGAAGCACTTTAAAAAAAAAAAAAAAAAAAAAAAAAGGTAACTCTTTGGTTTTGTCGAGTATCTGTGCTATAAGATTGAAAAAGCCAGTTAAGCCAGTGAGACTTAACTTTTAAATGTAAAGTGTTTTACAGATCCTCAGTAAGAGAATTGGCTTGCATAGCTTTTACATGTCTCTAGGGTGGCTTTAACTACTTGGAAGTATTTTATCCAGAAGATTTCATAAAGCTGTTAATTCCAGAATCCGTAATGCAACATTTCATGTTTTCATTGTGTACAGGATAGGATTGCAGTTCTCTAAAAGATCAATAATTCGTTGCATTGGGATTAGCAGTAGAAGTTTGTGGCTACTGATTTCAGGTGAAAGCTTAGAATACAAGTGCCTTGGCAAATGGATTGGTCAGAGCAAGACCTTTCCTATAGAAGAGTTTTTAAATTGTAGTTACTTTGCACTGTTTGCATTATGTTGACTTTACTTGGGTGTTTTGTTTTTGAATCTTAGATTGATGAGGTTCTCAGACAGGAAGACAAAGCAGAAGCTATGTCTGGCCACATTGACCAATTCCTAATAGCTACATTTATGCAGCTTCGGCTAATCTACAATACGCACATGGCAGATGAGAAGCTAGACAAAGATGACATAGTCAAACTTTACAGCTGTATTATTGGGAGCATGATCTCGGTAAGGCTTTGACTTAAAAGTTAAGGTGAAGAGCAAATAATTTCTGTGGAGAAGTTGCAGGAGAATGGCATGGTTAGCTTACTATTGAGTCTTATTTGTGAAGGTTTGTTGCTAATTGTCTGCTCACCAATGCACCTTTTGAGAGGGAGTGGGGAATGAGAAATTGGGGAAGGGAGGAAGGTCTGTTTGTTGCTTCTACAGAATATAGCCACTCTAACACTTTTATTAAGCTCTGTTTTAATATTCCTTACCTTTTGAGTGCTTAGTTGGTGGCCTAAGTATTTTCAGAAGTCACTCAGAAATAACTTTCTTCCTAGTTGCATTTTTATTGTTTAATTTTGGGGGGGACGGGGTGATGTCAAATGGTTTGACAGTGTAGTCTAGATAAATACCTACAATAAAGCTTTGCATGCAGGGAAAACGTCTAATATTGTCTTCAATTTGTAGCTATTTCAGATAGAGAGTCTGGCTCGAGAGGCCTCCACTGGTGTGCTGAAGGACCTAATGCATGGTCTTATTACATTAATGCTGGATTCTCGGGTTGAAGACCTTGAGGAGGGTGAGCAGGTCATCCGATCAGTCAACCTCTTGGTAGTGAAAGTTCTGGAAAAGTCTGATCAGACCAACATCTTGAGGTATATAATGAAAATTGCGCAATTACTACTTCTCTTCACCCGTTCTTGTGTGTTCCTTGAATGGCTGAGTTTGTTAGTCATTCTGTAAGCAAAGAATGATGTCTGTAGAATCATTCAGCTGGCTAATGAAGAATTATCACTGATCGTCAGCGGTGATCAGAATTTGACTGCACAATCTGCACAGCTGGAGGCAGGCTAAACGAACCAGCTTAGTATGATTCAATATCTTTTGTAGTTCAGCAGACTGCCTCTTAAACTCGTGTAACATACTAGAATGAAAGAAAGAGCTGTTACGCAACATGACGTAAACTGCTGGACAAACCCCAGTCACTGGTGTGGTATTCTGTGGGGAGTTGGCATCTTTTTTTGTGTGTAGCACTTTCCCTGTGTAACTATTATAAATTTATTCCTTCTAGTGCTCTGCTTGTTTTGCTCCAAGACAGTCTGCTAGCAACAGCCAGCTCCCCTAAGTTTTCAGAACTTGTCATGAAGGTGAGCCTGTAGTAGAGGTTTTGAACTTACTTGGTTTATCTGAATCAGCTTAGCTGAAAGAACAGATATGTTTAAAAAAAAAAAAAAAAATTGGTGATCATAACTTGTATAATTATAATCTTATAATTAGATGTTACATATACTGACTTCTTGTATGCCAGGAGGGAGCTTAATACCTGCTAATAGTTTACAGGAGCTTGTGCACACTAATACAAACTCCATACAGAGGTGTGCAGTCCCCTGCTGGGCTTATTTGCTTAGGCACAGCACTATACTATGGATTCAAACAGTCCCAGGCTGGAGCTGGCTTGTATTTTGTCATCTCGAAGGATAGGCAGAGTGAACATGCAAATGTCTGCATTTAAAGCATGGGTGTGATCTTTTTTTGTAATACAACACCCTTTTGTATCCAGCATGATTTAAAGACAACGTCAGTGTTCTTAATGAGGTTAAACCTAAAGAACCCACGCTATGTGTGGGTGTACATAGCATATATGCATTATCTGCTGAAATTTCTTCATGCAAAGCATTCAGTCTCCTGTTATTGGTAGAGAAGTCAGCACTGCTTTTGTGCATCAGCTCTAAAGAAGGATCTGGTTACAGTACAGCTAGTTACAAAGAGAAAGGATGTACCAGTGCAAATATAGCTTGAGCAGGCAGACATGCATCGTGTCTGCGTGTGGCAGCAGAGTGAAATGGCTCAATGACAGTTTTGTGTAATCTCTCCTTATATAATTAAATGCTTCTTCCGTGAGTTGTCTTGCTTTAAGTCAGCCTCTCGTTCCAGTGTCTGTGGAGAATGGTGCGACTTCTTCCGGAAACCATTAATAGCATCAATCTGGATCGCATTCTACTGGATATCCACATTTTCATGAAGGTCTTTCCCAAAGAGAAGCTGAAGCAATGTAAGAGTGAGTTTCCTATAAGGACACTGAAGACTCTGCTTCACACCCTGTGCAAGCTGAAAGGGCCCAAGGTCAGAGCAGTCACTAGTCATGTACTTTTAAATTGGATGTTCATGCAGTTGCTAAAGCTTTTCCTTCTTTTTTTTTTTTTTTTTTTAATTTATTCCCTTTTTTCTCCTTTTAGATCTTAGATCACTTAACAATGATAGACAACAAAAATGAGTCTGAGCTGGAGGCTCACCTGTGTAGAGTAATGAAACACACCATGGACCAGTCTGGAAGCAAAGCTGATAAGGATACAGAAAAAGGGGCTTCTCGCATAGTAAGTAACGTAAATGTGTTGGTAGGGAGAGGGAATGTAAAGCAATTTATTTAAGAAACAAGCTTAATTTTGTGATGGTGAAATATGAAGTAGTAATTGCCTTTCAAACATGCAACTAGTGTTGGAAATACTCTTCTAGTTTCCCTTTCATTAATGGCTGTTTTGGGAACTTGCAGTGTGTTTCTGTTACTACCTGAACATTCTGTGCATATCCCAGGATGAAGTGCTCTCCAGGACATTCAGGTGTGCAGCATAGGTTTCATGCTGTCTGATACTGCATTTGATCTACTAAAAGTTAACCATACCCAAAACAGGTTTTAAACACTGGCTTTTCAGGAATCCTATGGCTTGATGATGTCCTCACTCTCATTCTTTGTAAACATTGGCTATGTAAAACCCTAATCGCTTCAAGGTTTTCTTCCTCTTGGAAGCTCTGTATCCAGCTAGCAGGTCTGAGGGCACTGTGGGTTCATCTAACTTCCCTTAATTTTTATTCACTTTGTTTTAAGAAGTCTCCTTTTATTTATTTGTTTAGGAGGAAAAGGCTTCGAAGGCCAAAGTTAATGATATTTTGGCAGAAATATTTAAGAAGATTGGCTCCAAGGAGAACACTAAGGAGGTAAGTGCTCCCTTCCTGCAAGGAAGAGGGCATGATACATTAGAATGGTGTATGCAGCAGTTGTAGTAATGCACAGGAACTCTTCCCTCCCAGGGTCTGGCAGAGCTCTATGAATACAAAAAGAAATATTCTGATGCAGACATTGAGCCCTTCCTGAAAAACTCCTCTCAGTTCTTCCAGAGCTATGTGGAAAGAGGCCTCCGGCTGATAGAAACAGAACGGGAGGGGAAAGGACGCATTGCTGCTTCTACAGGTACATGTCATAGCAAAACTGATTGATTTCTGAGAAGCAGAGATAGAAGGAGAGCAGTTACATGTCCACTGGTAAAAACTAGTATTTGCAGATGTTTGTGGATTTCCAAAGCGAGTCACGTATTTTCTTGGCACTTGTGTTGCTTCATGAGGCACAATTTGCAGGGACTATGTATTCTTTGTTTACAAAAAAAGATGTTATAACCATCATCACACTAAATGTAGAAAACATCTGAAAGGCTTAGTGAACAAGTGGTTCTAATTCGTATCCTGTAGTGTGGGTTGAACATTAGCCTGTGCTTCATGTGTCTGGTATCAAGAATTGTTTCTGCGAAGTGTACAGTATAACAGCACCAGCTTTCAGGTTCTCCTTTTACCTTTTGGTTACTAAAATGGTACAGGAGGTTTTTTGATAGAGTATTGTTTACTGTGGAATCGAAAAGTTTATTTTAAATAACTTGAACTGTTTCTCTAGCAGTCTTTGTGATGACCCCTTTCCACTAAATCTGCTTTTTAATTGGATAGATTACTGTAAAACACTTAGTTTGTTAGTGAGTCTTTTCATTACAGATAAGCACAGGTGAGTTAGGGAGGGAAAGTGACAAATGATTAGCTGACAGTAAAAACTGGTACACAGTCTGGCAAAACTACCTTTAACTTTCATTTCTTTCACATTTCACAATGTCCTGTGAGACTTTAGCCTTTTCTCCTACTACTGTTCCTTCTCCTATCCCTGTATTGTAAATTACTTTAGGAAGACGATGTAAGTTTCTTTCAGAACCTCCTAAATGTGTCTGACTAGAAAGGACAGAAAATTCCACCTTTCATCCTAAAAGTCTGTACAACCAAGTTAGTTCAACAGTTCGAGATTTCAAATTTTTGTGCCCCAATTTTGTCTTTTTTTTTTGTCCCCTTCCCTAACTATAATAGTTTGATATAATAAAGGATATTGTTCCATCTTGCAACTGTGCTTTATTTAGACTAAAGTATAAATGCTTAACCTTAATTCTCCTTTTACCTATTTTAAATACCCTTGCAGTAAACTAGTGAAAACAAATCCCTGTCCATGCTAAGTCTTAGAACTTGCCATTCATTTCAGAATGGAAAGGTTTTTTTCATAATTTAAAATCCTTTCCTAGTCTTTTGGTAGGGAAGCTTTTAAAAACCTTGCTACATGCCTTCCAGAAATCACTATTTCAGATTGAATTGGAAGAAGCAGCAGCTTGAAGTTACCCGAATGAGAGGTAAAGAGGGGTTAGACTCAGTGGTGAGGTTTGCCCAGAAGTACTACTAAACTTAGAAAAAGACGGAAGACTCTAAATATTTCCCATCCTGCGAATTGCTGAGTTCTCTCTGTTGGACATCATGGTTACTGCTGATCCACATCAGCATCTTCCTCTTCCCCCACTGTCTTCTTCAGCTGTCGGCTTCAGCACTACTTCTGGAGCTGCTCTGCTGCCACTTCTTAAATGTCTCAATTTCTTTTCTTGGTTTTCAATTGTCACTCTTGCAAAGAAATGGAAGAGCTGATATGCCCATACTAGCAAATGCAAATAGCTTGGTAGTTCATAGGTTGGTTGATTCTTCATCCATTGCATCTTATTTCAAAGAACTGACCAAGAGGCTTACACTTTTTTGATGGTTTTAATATTTTTTTTTTTTTTTTTTTTTTTTTTTACTTTTGTTTTTCCTCCCCCCTTCCCCTCATCCTCCAGGAATTTCTCCTCAGATGGAAGGAACGTGTGTTCCTGCTTCTACCCACACTGTATCTTCATCTATAGGAAACACAAATGGGGAGGAAGTGGGGCCTTCAGTTTACTTGGAAAGATTAAAAATCCTCAGGCAGCGTTGTGGCCTTGACAACGCAAAGGTATTGTACTTGACAACACTTGTAAATCCCCAGGGGAGGCACTTCATTTGCACTTTTTTTAAGAATTCAAATGACTGGTTTTTCTGTGCCAAAGGCGGATTCCAGTGAGAATTGATGGTATTTCATTATACTGCATGTCCTAGCTATTTACTGTGTGTCACCATGCCAAGTATAAATGGCTTTAAACACATTACTTGGCCAAGCAGGTTTATGTCTCAGTCCACTCTGTTTGCAGCACTGGTGTACATGCAGGTTGTTTCTACAGCCCTGTCGTTTGATATCTTTCCTTGCCACGTCCTTGAGTCTCAGAAAGGTTCAAATAACTTAACTGCTGTTCTATAAAGGTTAACATATATTGATCTCTGTTTGAGTTGAATGATGTGGAAATTCTAGATCTTTCTGCTCTGAAACAACCATAAGAGCTGAATGAAAACTTTGAATGAAGTTGTATGTATTTTGGGTGTATGGATACTGAGGCACAGAAATGCTGAATGAGCTTAGTATTGGAAACCTGTGGGCCAAAATTTCTAACAGTTTGGTGATCTATGTGTTAGGAACCTAGTGCCCATTACTGAAGTTTGCACTCAGCCACATGAAAAGTGATGTTTGCTCTAGGAATAGTCATCCAGGCACATCACTGTTTTAACTTTTAACACAAACTTGCATATCAGCGAGGAGGGGAAATGTTTCCTAGATGATAGTAACAAGGTAATTAACGCAGATGGAAGTATCGGTTGGTAAAAGAACACTGAATTGACATTGTAAGTCTTTGGCAGGGTGGATCTTGCCAATCAATCCAAGTTTCCTCTTCTCATTCCTCCAGAAGACTCATTGGCTGCTGATGCTGCACGTAGGCATGGACTTTCTTCTTGTGGTAGAATTCAGGCTGTTCAAGAATGCAGTAGGCTATCTCAGTAAAACACTGGTCTGCTGTGAATTTTTGATCTTTAAAGACTGTAGTTCTGTTGTGTCCCTACTGACATCAAGCTAAACATGAACTACTTAAATGATAGCAATTGAGTATTGTAGTTAGCTTTGCATGGTTCCGACTTTGATGGCAACAGATTTTATCACTCCAGATCATCTGTGTTGTATTGCTCCTTCTCTTTCCTCTGTTTTTAGTGTTACCTGTGAAGATGAAAAGCCATTGATTATGGTTTGTACTTCTTATGTGGCTTTTGCCACTATCTGTCTTAACACTTCACTTTCCTCCCCTGTAGCAGGAAGACAGACCACCTCTGACGTCTCTGCTCTCTAAACCAGCAGTCCCTACAGTTGCATCCTCTACAGATATGCTTCACAGTAAGCTCTCCCAGCTCCGTGAGTCACGGGAGCAGTACCAACATCTGGACCTGGACTCCAATCAGACTCATTCCTCTGGCATTGGAACTACCCTGGCTTCACCCTCTTCTGCAGCAGCTAACATTGATGACTTGAAAAAAAGATTGGAGAGAATAAAAAGCAGTCGCAAATAGAGATGCGAGAGAGACAGCATCACTGTTGCTTGGGCTGTCTTCAGCTTTAGTTTACTAAACTAGAAGTCTTCATAGTTAAATGGCCTCATTTAGGCCTAATGTATACAAACTGGTTTATGTATAATACAGTGGATTTTGGGGGGGTTGAGTCATTGTGGCACAAGTATTTGTACATACTCTGCTTCTCAATGAGCATCTCTTTGACAATAGAAGGCTGTCTGTGTATTAGTTTTAGTGTACAGACCTGTAAACAACCATCCTCTTGCTCAGACTAGTTTCTCATAACTTGTTTTTTTATTTGTAAAATTGTCTTTAAGATCTTTTCCTAGTTCTTAACTCTTAGAAGATCTTTAGTGATTTCACTTTTAATTTTGTGAATTCTTCTCCATGTAATCCTTGAACTGTTGATTCTGTATGGACACATGGCATGAAGTAACTAATTTAAGTGTCTTTTGTAAATAAAGTTTGCATTAACTATACCAGCCTCTGTAGGAACAGCAGTGACTGCTGGTTAGAGAAGTCACTCTCTATTCCTGAATGCTAGTGACTGGGCGTCTAGAAACTGAACTAAGCTTGACATGAACCTTGGGGTTTGGATATGTTATAAGGAAATGAGTGAATATATACTTATCTGTGGGTGCAATCCTGAGACTTTGCACTCTTACTTCTATGAGCAGTAGTGCATTTTTCATATAGTTGCTTTTTTTGTTTTGGAATATGTTTCTGTAACTTGAGAGTAAGTTGAGAATATTTAGTTTGCTGAAATGCTTATTTTAAATTATCTAGTCCTTGTGATGCCTTTACCCAGCTTAAGCATAGTCCCATCTGTGTACAAATGCTTTCTTTGAGGGAGCCTGCTGCTGTTGATATGGAATAGATTAGCAGTGATGTACAGTCAGCGGACTCATTTATCCTGAACTTACTTGGTTAAGCAGTCTTCCTCGTGCAGTTTTCAAGTGCAGGTAGACCTCGCCACCACATTCTTTTTGCTCTTAAACATCCGATGTCAGCAAACTCTACTATTTTGTATAACTAAGACACCTGGTAGTGCTAGTCTGCAAAAGCTGTAGCCCCTGCTTTTTTTCTAAGAGTGTCTTCTGATTAGCCTTTTTCAGAAGCTACAAGTATGAAGATTAAGACATAGGCTGTGTAGCCTTTCTAACCCTTTCATCTCTAGGGAGGTGATGTGTTTTCACCTTACTACTGCACTTCCATGTGAGAGCTGGTTGTGAAACATAAATTGCACATCTGTTCCATAGCTAAAACAGAGTTATTTAAGAGTTGAACAGGCAGGCTTGAAACAGCACGCTTCTGCTCTAGATTTTAATCTGTTCCACGTAACTGCTGCTTTTTGTTGTTTGCTCTGTGGACCAGCAGTCTCTGCATTAGGGCTGTTACTGAAACTATCTTGCCTGATTAAAGTAAAAATGTGGCTTTAAATTAGTACCTGTACAACAGATCTACGCCAGAGCTTCTGCAAATGGCTGAAATCTTCCTTTTACAGGACCCCGAGGCTGGGGTTGCAGTTGACATGATACTGCTGGGTGCTTTGTACACTGTGATAGCAGGTGACTTGCGAGTGTTCTCCATCCTGTGTTAATTGACATGAGGCCATTCATTGCTCCACCACCTCGATTTAGTAGTCGCAGTCTCCCCTCCTAACCTGAAGTGGGCATGCACTTTCTTGTGGAACAGAACTGTATGACAAGTGGAGGCTTGGCCCTTATTGGTAAGTGCTGAGGTTTTGCGCACGTAAACGGGGGCTGTTTGTGAATAGTTTGTGTTGGCTGGCACTAGAGTTACTGCCACTACCTCTCAATTACTAGCTGCTTTTTGAGACTTGATGACATTTAAATTAATCCATATGTTCCTTTACCATGTCCAGCAGATGTTCTGAAGAGCTATTTGTTAATTAGCTCAGGATGTTAAAATAGCAATGCCTGCAAACCTGCATATACAACTATTTTCAATTTGAAGCTGAATTGGAAGTGAAATACAGGAATAATTGAGTAGCAGAAGATATAGTTGCTTACTATGAATGAGTTTTTGCCCTGTGTCTCTGTAGTGTTCGGTTGGACTCGATATCCTGGGAGTTCTGAACTAAAACTTGTGCACATAAATTAATAAAGCCTAATCTTTAGCCCAGACAATATTTAAATAACATTAAACTGAATTTTAAAAATTATTCCTCTGTATTGTTTGTAACAAGTCAGTATTAAGAGTAACTTACTCCAGAAACTGTATGGTCCTGGTTCCCCTCTTAGATATGCAATTTCTCACTGATTATTAGATAGCAGTGAAAGGGTGAGGTTAAAATTTAAAAATTAGAAGGGCTAAGTATTTTCAGCGTCCAATGCCTGTGGTTATCAATGACTTTAAACAGTCATGGAACTCGAGCTCTTGAGGTTTCTTTCATCAGATGTCTTTGAGACGTTGTTTTTATGCTTTCTTTGGGCAGTCAAATTGGGCTGTCTTCAAGTTGGTTCCCAAATGAGCCATCTTCAAGGAGGTGGCCAGACAGTAATTGATCAGTAACTTTGTTTATATCCAACTACTTTCAGATAGTTACCTCTACTGTCACTTTTTCAACACAGTCACTCTGCTTCTTAATACTCCGCACAACAAAATTTCACTGCTGCCTGTTTCTGTGATTTGATGGCACTGTGAATGAGGAGTTTGGGAATGTGGTGTCATAGGGAGCATGGGCAGTTTCCAAATCTCATGATTACTTTAAGAGAAAATTGGTCTGAACAAATTGGCTAGTCAAGACTATGTGTTTACTGCTGTACTGCTGGGTCCTCAGTGGTCCACAAATTGCTGCTAAAGAGGAGTTTATGAAAGAACTGAGCTGCTTCTGGGAGTGATCCCTAAACAGGCTTTATAAGACAACCAAACAGGTATAGTGCAGGATGCTTCCATTGGAGGCCCTTTTGACAATGACTGTGCGTGAATTGCTTCCTTCTGAATCTCGTTATGCAGGTGGAAAATACATTTTGAGGAACCCACACCACCTGCCACGTAGAAAGTTACTGCCATACAGTAATGGAAGTGCCACTTAATGTGTTCAAGCCCGTGTTCCTCTGTAGGATGAATTGCATACAGCTGGCATCTGTAACTTAAGATGCTAACCTTGCAAACAGCGATGCTGGTATTTGTCGTCTGCTATTGTAGTTGAGAACAATGCCTGTCTTATCAAAACAGGTTATAGTTGCTTTACTTTTGACATTGGTATTGGTGTTTTGTGTAATGCCACAGTTCCTGGAGGGTGATTATCTCCAGTACAGTCTTGGCTCGATTTCTAGAACAGAAAATGAGTTGACTTGAAGGGAGGAAATGGACAGTGCCTGAGGGCGTAATCGTACTTACTGTGACTGACTTAAGGCCATCATCTGAGGTCTAAAATCTGTTGGTGATTATAGCTGATAGAAGGGAGAAGAATTTGTTTGAAGCACAACAGGTAATTAGCAGTACAACTAGTGCCATTCTGTTCGTACTCCTGGCTACTGTGATGGCTTAGATTCAAGTGCAACTAAACTCGGCATGAAAAAAAGGAAGAAAATGGGTTTCAGAACTTTTATTTTCAAGGGAGAATACTTTGTTTTGTTGAGTTGTAAGGATTTAACTGTCTTACTTCATCATCTTCTATGCTTATGTTTTTAAGAACTGGAGCATTGTAGCAAAACTGAGAGCAAGCAAGGTAAACACTTCCTCTATTGTGTTTCGATGACTTTTCGCATCCATTTTTTCATGCGGAATACATGGGTATAAAATCCATATTTGCCGTCTCGGTCACAGCCTTCTCCCCATGAAACTATTCCCACTTGATACCAACGGTTGTTGTCTGGGTTCTAAAGCAAAGAAAAATGGGATTGGCACAAGGAGCAAGAGACTGTCAGATCTAAGCCTTGTATGCAGCCCAGCCTGTTTAGTGATGGATACTGCTTCGCAATTCAGACTGGCATCTGCTAGATAACATAGCTTGTTGGAGTAATTTTGTCTCTACTTTTAAACCTCTAAGTGAGAATTGGCCATCACTCATGCGTTCTGCAGCTGATCTCTGTATGTGCTGAGAACTCAGTACAGAAATGGGGCTGGATGAGTGCAGGGTTCATCTCAGTTGCTCAGCTTGGGCATGAGATGGGTTTGCTTCAGCCACTCAGCAGTCTCCATCTCTGCTGCTCTTTTTTAGACTATTGTGAAAGTTCAGCATAGCACAAACCTAGCTCCACATGTTTTACGAGCTTGAACTTGTTGAACATACCTTCATTACAAAAGGTCCCCCACTGTCCCCTTCACAGGCATCTCCTCTCTTTGTCTCTTCAGGACTGTAACCTACAGGCAAGAAGAAAGTTGGACATTTGACTGTAGGGGGAGTGGCTGGTGTTGGCCATCTTTTCCTTGAAGTATTGCTGCATAGATGTTCTGGGAGCCATGAGATTGCTTACTGCTTCTGCCAACTATTGGACTTAAATTTAGAAAACTGCTTTGGTTTTTGTATTATATGTAAAACAGCTAACTCTGCTTCTGTCTTTGTAACATTCCTGGATCCACCATATTTTTCCACCCTCTGCGCTCTCATTCCTGTTTTCTTTCATCAGAATTGCTGTTAGTGTCAGCTGCCACTGTGTCCAACAGCTGTAGCTTGAGCTACTGTGCCTTTCTCTTGTCTTAGAAACTTCTGTGTGTGTAATATTCCATGTACCCTATTCTTTCATTCTATTTACTAT
This sequence comes from Fulmarus glacialis, assembly GCF_000690835.1. Lineage (NCBI taxonomy): Eukaryota > Metazoa > Chordata > Aves > Procellariiformes > Procellariidae > Fulmarus > Fulmarus glacialis. The sequence goes on along the minus strand of NW_009187053.1, from coordinate 16,100 downwards.
AGAGACACATCGCCGTCCTCACTTTCACCTTCCTGTCATTCTGCAGGCTCTGCTCTTTCTCTCTCCCAACTGACTGTCTTCCTACAGTCTCGCTATGAAGAGGAAAGGGATTTCGCTTTAATTCCTGATGAACTAGACAGTATCTTTGCATTTTCCTATCACCTGTGTCTCCCCTTTTCTGCTGTATGTCTGCATCTCAGCTATTTTTCAAGAATGTTGTCTAGAAAAAGAAACCGTAAGAATGCTGTATTGTCAGTATATTCACGAAATTGGCTTCCATCCTAACTCAAGCACAAACTCAGTCAAAAATCGTTGGAGGATTGCTTGCAGGAACTGAACAAGTCTGCACAAATGAAGAATACAGCAGAAAGTATTAAACGGGTACATAAATCCATAGTCCCTTTGTATCTTGAATTCTGTGTTCACTTCTATTCTCTCTCAAAAAGGGTGTAGTGCCAGAAGAGATTTAGGAAGGTACAACAAGGATTATCAGAAGTATAGAATGCCTTCTGTATTAGGAAAGATTAAATAAATGCTTCTGAGCTTGGAAGAGAAAATGACAGAGCTGTAAAGGGTCCCTAAAATGGCATATGACATGGGGAAGGAATATTTTTTCTTAAGTTATGAGTATAGATGTGTACGTCTTCAAATTTGTTAGACAGGAAATTTAACAGAACATGAGGAATTACATTTTTCACACATGGCTAACTAGTCTGTGGAGCCTATTGCCACAGAAGTTGTGGGTGTAAGTATGAATGGACTCCAAAAGGTTGAGACAAGCTAGTAGAGAAGAAAGGGTTGTTTGGCTACTGTGTAGGATAACTGGTGTGCAGCCTTTAATTTAGGAAGTCACTGTACTGTTCCATATACTGGTGAAAAGATAATTTTATACGTTGCTGGTATCTAGCAGAGCGGTGCCGTTAGGCTAGTTAGCCCGACATAGCATGGTGCTACAAACTTTATTTATAGCTTTAAGTTCCCTAGCCTTCATGTTTTCTGAGAGCTGAAAAAGCTCTTACCGTAGGAGAGTTATTCTTTATGGAGGGCATTTACAAATTTACCAGAACGTGACCTTGCTGCGTGAGCCCTACCAGGAGCTCAGAGGCCTTGTCTTCCATGGCAAGTTGGCCTTGTGTCTCCAGTGCTACTTACCTGCACAGAACATGTTGTCAGTGACTTTAACTTTGGTGGATGCCTTACAGATAACTTGGTCTACAATGGGCACGTTGACCTGTTGCAAAACTGTGGGGAGGTTGCTTGGGCTAGTGGCCCATGTTTCTTTCAAGTTTCCCCAACCAGTTACTCGCCCTTTGTAACCTGCCAGCATCAGCCTGTGGAAGGAAGCATGATTATAATCAAATGTATTGTAAGAGCTTTCTCCTGCCTGGCTCCCTTGCTGCAAATAGCCTAAGTAAGGCATCTTTTTCTGACCTTTTTTTTAAAGGCCCAAAGGAGGCTTTTTAGCCTGCATTTTTAGGACTGTGGGACAGCCTCCTCACCTCCGCACGACCTCTTTGGTAGGCAGGCAGACAGGATGGATGTAGTCACTGAAGATGATGGGTCTCTTCAAGTGCATGAGTGCAATGTCTCGGTCCATGTTGTCTTTCCAGTTGTACTTGGGATGGATGATGATTTTATCCAACAGAGCAATTTTCTCTTTATTCTTTTCATATCTGAAATGGTCATGAAGGAAAGAACTCGCTGTACAGTAGCAACTTTAGATTTTCCATGCTTCTGCCCTCCCTTTCACTATAATCTTTAGGATCGTCAGCAAGAGCAGCAAATGACAACTCCATTAGATCCCATTATTGAGAAGCATGTGACACTGGCTATACACGTGTCCTTGGATACTGAATGATAGCCCAACCTCATTGTATCTCATTACTCCAAGAGGAAGGCTATTTCACTCTCACTTCATCCAGGTTCTTACTTTGCCCTTATGTGCTTGCCAATCCGCACCAAGATGTCATTTGTAGTTAAGTTCTTGTCCCACGGTGGATAATAAAGACAATGAGCAGCAGTCAAGATCCAGCTGTCACTGATGAGGCTGGCACCACACAGCAGCTCTTGAGGACTCTTTTTGTAGAGCATCACCTGCCTGAGAGACAAGGAGGGAGGAAGACTTAGCAGGACTAAAGGCGCGACTGGCTGAATGTGTCTTGGTGTCGTGTAGAAAGAGCTGAATTTGCAGTGAGCAGGGAAAAGCGTTGCACTATACTGACGAAGACAACTGCATAGGTGGCTCTCTAGCAAAAGTCTTCCCTGGGCATGTATATTCTGTTTAGTAGGCCATTTACCCTATTTCCTTCACCTGGAGAGGTTTCTCATCCTCTCTGCTCCAGCAAAGCTGGAAAGAGGAAGAGACAAAGGTAAAACACGCCAGCACTCCTGCTTTCCCAGATGGTTGCGTACTCGGCTCAAGAGGAGAGTTTCCAGCTATTTTAGTACGGCCCTGTCAACCACTTGGAGAAGCTTTAATTGAAGCCGTAATGCCCGCGTGCTGCCTGAGATGAGAGAGCCCTTTTATTTTGCCCTGTTTGAACTGAAGAGAAGGGAGACACAATTCCCCATGAAGGACTATGCAAAGATAACACTTACCAGGGGGAACTGCCAACTTCTGCATCGTCCCCACCCACAACTCTGCTTTTTGCGTAGGACTCCAGCAGCTCCTTCTCACCTTTGTCCGTTACCTTTTTCTTCTCAAATAAAGGACGAGTGCCGCACTCTGAAAAAATAGGCAATCTGGCTTTGTTACTCTACCTTATTCACAGTGGAGAAATGTTGTCTGCAGTCAGCATGCTAAGCTGGAAGAGCCTAGGAAGGAAATGCCTACTAGCTCCGTGATCGTAACTGGAGATTGACTTCTGAGGGTCCTTCAAGGAATTTAAATATCTCCCCCCGCTTTTGACAGCATTTAGCAAGCTGGTGTTTCTGAGGAACAGTGAGTGCCCTGTGGGAAGAATCTGTAGCCTTTCTACAAACTGTGATGCTGTATCTGGAGTTCTTGCTCACCTGCTTCACCTGAGCCAAAAGTTTTGTCATCAAAGAAGGTTTTGAACTCTTGAGGAAGCGTACTACGTCCTGATATTCCCTCCAACTGTTCGTTCCCATCGTCTAGCGAGCTGTCTGAGAGAGACAGAAAAACAAACATGGTAAAAGGCCTAGCTGCAGTTTCCATAATTCTCAGCAATGTAGATGTTCAGTTCTGCACACAGTGGATCTGATGAAGGAATGATGTTTTAAAACCACTGCTCTTTTTAATGCTCCTTGTCCACCATTGTGAGCTTTCAGGGAGAAGAGAACACCTGAGAGATGTAACAGCTCTATACGTGTCTGGCAGGTTAGTACATGTGATATTTGGACAAACAGGACTTCCACATACACGGTGCACATATCTGTGCCTCCCAGGCCAAGATTTTGTTCACATACTGCTTTTGTTTGCTACTGCCTCGCAAGTGTGCCTACCCAAACCAATGCAGGCTTCTCACCACAGTAGTGCAGATCACAATATTCAAAGTTGGGTGGTTCATCTGTGACACACCAGACACCCTCATCGTCTCCGTCGGGATTTCGACAGTAATTCTCCAGCAGCTTCACCTCTGGGTCGATGTGTTTTCCATGGAGCACCTCTTTGGCTTTCTCAGAGTTCCACGGCAGGCACTTAGCTCCAGACACAGTGACCGAGAGGGTCCCTGTGTAAAGCATGCCTTTCTCTTCTTCACAGGGCTCCACTGGGGCAGGTGGTGTGACCCGTGGAGTAAATTCAACTGTCGTCCTTTCTTGACCTGGAAAGAGAAAGAGATGTGATTTAAGCCATAGCTTTCACTCAGAAGTACTGTTAGCAAATAGCACCGGAGCCCTTTTAGTAAAGCCCAGAGTTCCATGGGGCATCCCGTTATGTTTGGGGGTTCCCACCGTGCTCCCGTGCATGTGGTGGCCCTCTACAATATTGCAGTGTCAGAGGTGGCTCTTTCAAGAGGAGATAAGGTGAGGCTGGCACTACTCATCACACTTCTCTTTGCCACTAAGATGTGAGGGGACAATATTGTGTTCCTTTCTGGGGTATCTTTGAGAACCAGCTCAAGGGATGGGTAGGTGCCTCAGGCATCATAATGTGCTGTATTAGAGCCTCCAATGCCTCTTTCTCAAATGCGTATCTAGACCATATTTGGGGGAGCCTTTTACCGTGATATGCTACTAAAATAGCGAATTTAACTTTTGCCAATGTTTCTATATCTAATGATATGAGAAAAATCTTCCTGCCAGACTTTCCACACTTTTTCTTGCAAGTGTCCTAATGGCTGCAAGTTTTAAGCAGCATTTCCTTGAGTGAGTGGGCACCAGATAATCTGTTCTGCGGCAGTTGCTTGCCTTCAAGCTGCCTTCTCCTTGTGCGCTGGGGGAATCCCCACGTGAAGAGAGACCCTGTCTTTGACTACTCGCCCTGGGGCACAACAGCCACTGAGCAAGTAGCATTCACCTTCATCAGTGAGGCTGCTTCTGTGCGAGATTGACTCATGCCAACATGATTGCAAAGGAACTGTGCACAAAACCAAGGCTTTTCTAGTCCTGCCGTGTCCATGCATGGGTAAGTTTAACAGTAAGCTACTGTAGGTCAGAAACTAACTCGTGAACAGAGATAGTACTGATGCCTGATCACCCCAAAGCAGAGCAGTATCTCTTTCCAGTTTGCCATATTGCAGATCAGGGCAATGGTAATGATTTTTAAAACTTCAGAACAACACCCCTTGGTCAAAATGGTTGCTGGCCTCTCTGACTTTCACTTATAAGAGTCGTTGCCTCTAGTCTCTGCTTTTGGAAGAGAAACTTCTGCTGTGAGAAGGTTCTCTGCTTTCTACCAGTTCTTCTGAGATGGAGGCCAAGCCCCAGGGGAGACAGCTCTGTATTGTGGAGAAGAAGTGGGAAGGTATAAGTGTAGGGGGGTGGTTCTCCATCCTGTCAAGTGCAATGATGAGAGAAGGGCTCTCTTCTCTTTTCTTGAGATTGTGGGTATTAAACTGCACCCCTCCATACCAGTTAACGTTAAGGCAGGCAGTCAAGCACTAGCTGTAGTGGTTTTGTCCTAAAGGTGGGAGTTTAGACAAAAAAACCCAGTATGACTCATTGCTGTCACAAATCAGAGGTAGCTGAGCCAGCATTTTGGGGTGCTCCTGACAGGCAAAACTGTAGTAGATTCCAGGGCACTGCTGACACAGGATTTAATTTCGATCTAGATTAGTGTAGTCTAGAGAAAACGGCACATTGGAGGAATTTAGCCAAGATAGATGTATGGGCAACTCGGTGAGTTTTCCTCCTCAGCTCCTTTACCCTTCAAGACGCAGCTCCTCTACTCCGACTGACCTCTGTTCATGTAAGATCCCTCCCTCTGACCCTCTCCCGTTCCTTGACGCATTCAGTATCAGTCTCGGTGCAACGTTCCCTGCCAGTGAAGGGTTTGCTGGGGTGTAGTGCTGAGGCTTACCGCACACTGGGATGGGACACTCCTCCCGTTCCACCGTTGGGTCTCGGGTGTAGCACCATGGGCCTTCTGCGTTGTTGTCTGGGTTCCTGCAGTAGTTCTCAGTGAGGTTTGGATAAACGGTGGCATTAAATCTGTGAGAAAAAGCTGGTTAGGTTAGGAAGGAAGAACACCCTGGAGAACCCTTTAGGGGTGTGCAGGAGATGAACTTACTTAGGTATATGTGGATATTTGCTTGTCCACACTTGACATTCAATCCCTGATTTGGTGTAGCTAATTGTCCCCCGATAGTTCTGGCCCAGACCAAGAGAGCAGTTACCTGTCAAAATCCCGACGTGGTGTAAGCCAGGGCCAGGGGAAACGGACGTTGCATTTTTCAAGGTCAGAGGTACCATCCCACAAATCCCTTTAACTTTTGCTGCATGTATCAACCTGCACAAGCACAGGCATTCCCTGCATGGGGTGGGAAGAGCACACAGCTTAAGCTCTCTCTGTCTCATCGCCCCGAGGCTTTGCTTTGGCTGTAGGCGCAGGTCAGAGCCCTTCTGAGAGGCTGGGCTTGGGGACGCCCGACTCTGTCACGGGGAGAAGGATATCTACCCCACGCGGTTTCAACGGGGGAGTTAGGCCGTTTGTGAAATGGTTAGTGGGGAAATAAAGAAGAAGAAAGGAATTTCAAACTCCCCTCCTGCTACTTTTCTTCCTAATCAGATGGCTTCACCACCTTTAGATGATTTTTTTTTTTTTCCTGACAAAGCAAGTTCCTGGCACTCACTGTATCTGGGAGATTGAGGTCAACATGAATTTCTTACCTTCTAGACAAGCATCCAGAACTGTCCTGGACTTTCTCAGGCCCTGACATACTAGCAAAATAAGAAGAAAGAAACACATTATATGAAAGGAATCCAAATAAGCATCATAGTTTGAACCAGTTTATCATCTAGGGACAAAACACAAGTGCTTTGTCCCGGAAAGTGAGCTCTTGTAAGAGGGTAAGGAGCTATCTCTCCAGGGTGGGACAGTGCATCCTAAGGGATAGCAGAGCACCTGCAGGACTTGAAGCAACTTACCTTGGTATTTTGACCAAAATGCCTCCTATAAAAAAAAAAAAAAAAAAAAAAAATTATATATTTACACATAGAGACATGGAACATCAGACCTTACTTAGCTGCTGCAATTCAAACCAGTAGGAGAATGCCCCATCACAACAAATGGAACAGACTAACCTAGCTCTGTTGATATCAACTACTACAGAGTCCAACAAATCTGATATAAAAGCACGTTCCCACTCATCAGACTCAGGAAGCAAGAGAGTACTGTTGTTTCTAAAAAGACCAAAGATGCTTACAACCTTCGTCAACCTGCAGAGGAAGCAGAGCCTGTGCTACAGCGCAGAAGTCCAAGGAGCTGAACCTAGAACTTCTAAAGCCACAGATCGCATGTAGGTATTGCTCAGTGATTTGGATCTACATCTCTGCTGTGCAGCCTAGGGGTGATGGCTTTAGAAATACTCCACAGAGGTTGTATCTTGCTGGCTTAGACTCCTAACTGTTCATGTGTTTACTGTTGCATTCTTGGGTGTGGAATTCAGCACGGATACTGGCCTTGGGGCTAGGAGCAAATCCCAAAAGGATGCAGAACAAATTTAGCAGAGTGAGTGAGTCTGGAAGCCAGAAAAAGGGACAGGCTGTGTCAAAGCTTCAGCTCAAAGGAGCTTGAGGCACCTGCACTCAGTGTTTGGTTGCTGAGCCAGCTCTTCTGTGAGCGTCTGGGGTTGTGGCAGCTTGAATGTGTGTGGCACCGTGCTGAACTAGTGGAAGTGGATGATGGTTGAGGGAAGACTCTCTCCTTTTCACTTCATGCCTAAAATAGAGAGGGAGGGAAAAGAACCTGAGCTCTGAGCTGCATTCCCTGGAGTGGCTCCAGGAGGGAAACTCCCTAAGGAAGCCTGAGCTCTCTTCGGGGCACATACACATCAGCCTCATCTTTGTATCACAGAACTGAGTGTTATTCAGCCCTTCACTGCATGTGCAACCTCCTAGTCTCTACAGGTTTCTTAGGACCACCCACGTCCCCTGTACGTACCGTCTGAACGGTGGATTCAAGGGCTTCAAAAGCCTCCTCGTAACTGCACGTCTCCTCCAGGCACTCTCGCTCCAGGTTGCCCTTAAGCATCTCTTCCAGAAATCCCTTGTTGGCACGTCGTGGGCGCTTGAGCAGTGACAGTGCCTCCCCCTTTTCCAGGAAAACTACCGGGTCAGAACACTGCCAGTCAAAGGGGTGCTCGCAGCGGGAGGGGCCCTTTGTCTCCCCTTCCAGTTTCCAAAAATCACACCCAGCTGACCTGATGATCCCACAGCCCAGTCTCCCCCAGTGCAGAGAGGAGAAGCCCTGTCAGGACCCATCAGGTCCCCACCTGATGATCAGAGCAGGCTCCCTATAACTCATCCGTCAGGGTTGGCATCACTTAGGCAACAGCAGTGACAGGAATCCCCTGCTATCCTCAGCAAAGCTGCTCTGCTCATCTGCAGTTAGGTAGAGGCTTGTTTGCTCGCAGCCTGCTACCGCTCCCTGCCCGCCACTCAGACCACTGCGATAGGCACAGCTTGGTTCCATCTTCATGTTCAGAGACCCTGATTTGAGACCTGTAGACAGGTCTTCCCCCACACAGCAGTGGGTCAGAGAGGACCTAACCTCATATTAGGAAAAGCTAGATGAAGTAAAGGCTCTGATAAGAGAAAGGGAGCAGCGAGCCGGAAGGCTGCATACTGCGTATGACCTAAAGTTTAGCTAAGGGACAGCTGGGGAGGCAATGGAGAATTGCAGCCACCCAAGTCAACTGAGGAACTCCAGCCCAAAAAGGCCCACAGTTGTGCTACACAAGGTCCTGGGCTCAGCCACATTCCCCTTTCCCACCGTCTCCCTATAAAATCCACTGAGCTGTTGTCACCAGCCATCCCTGCCAGCTGCTGGACGCCGCTGCATCCTCCTGTGCAGGAGAGCCCTATGCTCACTCCACTCTTGGCACCCTTTCACTCCCAACTTCAAGCTTTTAGAAGCTTCTCCTGCCTTACTGAGAAAACCTGCCACTGGCTTTACCCCTGGAAAGAAATAACCCCATCTTTTTTTCCTTCTGTCATCCACTGGTACTGCCCTTCTTCCTGTGCCATTGAGTCTTACCTCCGGCATGGCTCAGTGTGAGGTGCAGAAGGCTGGAAAAGAGCAGGCCCCTCAGTACGCTGGTTTTGTTGTGCGCCATGCTGGACAGCCCTGGCTGCAGGGGAAATGCAAAGGGAGCAGAATAAGCGGAGTCACAGCCCCGCTGGGTTAATATTGAACCAGAATGAAGAAACAGGACTCCAGAGGTCGTGGTGTGTCAGGGACAGTGGGACTGAGGCTCCTCTTATCCCTCCTCTCTTGGCATCTCTCCCTCCCTTCAGGGCATCTTCATTTTCTTACTTCATTGGTGGAAGCCGAGCAAAATGTCTCCGGATCCCCATCGGACTAAAATTAGCATCCCATTTCATAACAGGGAAGACGGCGTGAGGAGTGAGAGGACAAGCTTGTCCCAGGGCACAGGGAGAACTCGGGCTGGCACGGAGAAGTCTCTGCCAGCTCGCAGCCACGCCAGCCGGAGCAGCTCACACCTTCTCCCTCAGCGCCGCTCCGTTCCCCTGCAGCTCTTGGCACCGCCACGGCCTCCCCACCATGCTGGCTCACGTCCCTGCCGCTGACTCTTCATGGAGGCTGTATACTCTAGTAGCCTCGCACGTAGCAAGACTTCGAGAGCTCCTTGGCCGTTCCCAGTCCTTCTCTTTTTAGCTGCAAGCCCCCCCTGCTTTTTCCCCCTAGAGTCCAGTTGTCTCTTCTCCCTGCAGTTAACAGCAAGCTCAGCCTCAGCTATTTTGGCACCAGAACACACAGCTTAAGCCTCCTCCTTCTCCCTCGCTCACGCCTGCGACAGCCTATGTGGAATTTCAATTTTCCTCCCAGTTAGGTCAGCAATGCCATTGGCAGTGCATACTTCCCACTGCGTTACAATTCCCAGCGGAGTGGAGGAGGACGAAGCAGCATGAAGTTTGGGCTCCCCCTTTTATTCCCACCCCGGTGGAACATACAAAAGTACATCCCAAAGGAAACAGAAGCTCTGACGAGTAAGGAGCTAGCACGTCCAAAAACCAGCCAGGAAAACAAGAGCTTCCAGGAACAGGAAGGCAGGAATAGTCTGGATGTCATGACATCAGCTAATAAGTCAAGAACTGGGCTACTGGAGCTGGGAAAGCTCTTGTGATTCCTACAGCAAGCAGAAAATTGGCACAGTGTGAAACTAGGGGAAAGCAGGGCAGGGTGGGGGTAGTCTCAAGAACTGCCACATGGAAGTGCTTTCTGCCAGCAGGGAGCATGTTTTGCGCCGTGCCTCTGCGCAGCAGATCCATCTGTAATGTTTATCTCCATAGAAGGAGTGCAAATATTAGCATTAGGGTGGCTGAGGAATGACTCTGTGGCCACTGGTACAAAGAGCAGTCGCAGAGGCTCCCTCCCTCATCTAAGAGTATCCCCTGTTCTCACCCACACACCCCCCTGGATTTTGGAGAGACGCCTTTAGGAATGGCTGGGATGCCCCGGGTGGAGATGACCCGGGGGGAGGAGCAGGATTAAGCACAAGCCTAGAAACACCCCGTGTTACTTAGCAGGGGGAAGCAGCGTTTGGGAGGAGCGCGCAGGCAGGGACGGGAAGGAGGCGTCAGGGCACGAAGAGGTTTTGGAAGAACGGTGAAATCGCAGCCGCTGCCGTCCCACGCAGCAGCCACTGCACCACCACCGCTCCTGGAAGCGGGAGGAGGTGGAAACAGCCCCACATTTGTGTAAGCCCAGCTGGCAAGCGGAGGGCCTGGCTCGGCTGGTGGGGGAGAAGAGGGTAGCAGCAAGGACAGCTTCTTTACTCTATGATTAATTTGGTTTTGATCTCGCATTGCAGGTGGGACGAGTGGCCTCAGGGCTGCTTTCACCAGGCGTAACTGAGCAAGCCCATATGGTTGTGAATGCAGGGAAGAAATACCACGGCGGGAAGACTGCCGCCCACCCCCCAGCTGTAGTGATGAGAGAGGCAGATGCTGCTGTGTTTTATGGAGGTGTAATGCACCTCTGCAAGTGTTCATTATGGATCCCAATAAGAAAGGCACCCAGACTCTGTAACGTATTGATTAAAATACCATTTGTTGGGGATAGCATTAGATAATCTTGCAGCACTTCAGCTGCTGGGAACACCAAGTAGTACAGCACCAGCCCATGCCGCGCTGCACAGATAGTGTCTGTGCTGAAGTTCACCAGTGTCATGGTCTTCAGGGTTCTTATAGGATTTTCTCGGAAGTAAACAACTCTATTTGTCATTTCTGCTGTCAATCAAAAGGATGTTCACATGAGAATATGCTGCTTCACTCTAAGCTAAAGACAAGGACACGGCGTCATCACCAGGTGCCAAACAGAAGCAACCTGCAGGCTCCCCATGTCAGGTTTGGCCAGCTAAGTTTATCCTGCGGCCAAGTGGTACGTGCAGCACTGGCCTGCACCTTCTCATGTCAACTTGTTACGTGGATCACCAGAGTATTTCACTTCATAAGAGCTTCCAGTATTCTCAGTCACGTTTTTCCTTCATTCCTGCTTTTCCTGCTTCTCTCTGTGTCTTTTTTATAATAACAGGCAGCCTTTACACTGCAGCTTAAGTCAACATTGTTATATTTACGCATAGATTTTTACCATCCTCTTGTCTTTGCTTTAAAGGAAAGCTGTTAGCATCTTTCATGGTATTGTGCATTACATAGGGTTAACTTTAAGCAACACTAGAATACAGCAGTTAAGCTTGGTTATCGGGCAGGTATGAATATCCTCTAATACTTCGCTATGCCATATTCCTTTAACATTACTTCTGTTCTGGTTCCTACCTTCATTCTGTTGCTTAAGCATTTGTTTAAAAAAACCTTACTGAAACCAACCATTCTGTCACTATGTCTGGCTGCTTCTTTCCCAGTTGCTCTTCTTTCCCTCCGTGAAACAGGACAAACCCACCTACCAGGGCCATTAGGTTGTTAACTGTAACTGCTGAAACCTTTTATCTCAAGATTACTCAAGGTTACAGCCATCACTTAAGTTTCAACTATTTCTTTACGTTGGTTTTGGAGATTTTCATGACATCCTGGGACATTTTCCAGCCCTTTCTGGTATCTTACAACAATGTTAGTAATTAAAGATGATGGCTCTTCACATTATAGCCTTTTCTCGTTCTGTGATGTGCTTCTAGGGCTCCTCTCTGTTTCTTCCATTCTTGCGGTTAGCCTCTGCAGCAGGACAGCGTGCATCAGCTATCACCTCTCCAGGGGCTTTGACTTCCACCCCTGGAACATCTAACTCTTCCTTGTGAAGCAAGGTGAAGCAACTCTTTATCGTTTCGTTTTCTTTCCGCCTTCACCCACCCCATGAGTGATGGATGCTATTTTCTTTCTTAGGGTAAGAGAGTTATGCTTCATACCTTTACCCTCCCAGATTTATGGGCGTGCATCAGCTATCACCTCTCCAGGGGCTTTGACTTCCACCCCTGGAACATCTAACTCTTCCTTGTGAAGCAAGGTGAAGCAACTCTTTATCGTTTCGTTTTCTTTCCGCCTTCACCCACCCCATGAGTGATGGATGCTATTTTCTTTCTTAGGGTAAGAGAGTTATGCTTCATACCTTTACCCTCCCAGATTTATGG
>NW_009187053.1:242-3862 GCF_000690835.1 Fulmarus glacialis | reverse complement strand
TTCCCTCTGTAAGTTGACTCTTCTTTTTAAGTGAAGAAAGGCTTTGGCAATTGTTTATTTCCTATGTCACTATTTTTCCAACTTCCAGCGAGCAGAGTATAGAGGGTTTGGCCTTGGCCTGTTTTCTTGGGCCTTTGTCTGCTCTGTGACAGATACGGTTTGCTGGTTCAATAGTTGGGGCATTTCTGAATATTTTCCTGAAGTGAGTTATACAGTTTGATCACCAATTGTAACACTTTGGGTACAATCACAAAGGATGAATCCCCCATCCCCTCACACAGGGGTTCCCCTGTCCCTGAGGATGGGGGAGCCGCCGAGCGGGGAGGACTTCAGGACACAGAGAATCATCCCCTTCCCTCGCAGCTTGCTGCCGCCGTTTCATTCAAACAAACACCTTGGTCAGATTTAAGCCAGTTTCCAAGTTGGCCCAGGGCTGAACCCTGGCCATGGTGTGAGGTTTAAGTGTTATGCTTAAGTTTACGTGCATGCCTGATACCTAGTGAGGCCCTGCCAGCATGAAGGACCCCAACCACCCCACAGACCTGTGCACTTGTCACCCCACGGCGTTGCAGCAGCACCCCGAAGCCCTGGTGAAGCCCTGCCAGCATGGTGGAGCCCCACCAGCCCGGAGACCTGTGTGCTTGCTGCCTGAAGGTGTAAGGGCCACAGGTGGACAAGATCTCCAGCCAGCTGGGTAATCCACGTCTGCTGCCCCGAAGCGTAATGATTGTCAGTGTTATAATGCAGCATACTGTGAGACCGTTCCCCATGCCAGCGTATGGCACCAGGCAGGCACCCATCCTTTTCCTCGCTATCCTTCTTCCAGTAAGGTGTTTCTCACCAGGATCCCACCAACTACACCAAATGTAATGCACTGGTGCAAGTGTTACGGATCCCAGTAAGAAAGACACTCAGAGCCCATAATGTGTTAATTAAAATGCCATTTATTGGACATAACACAAGAAAGGGCATAGCATTAGATAATCCTACAAGTGCCGCAAACACCAAGTTGTACAGCATCGGACAGATATCTAACCAGGCCATGGCATGCTGCACAGATCCCATCCATGTTGAGGTTCACCAGCATTGGCGGTCTTCAGGTCTTTACAGGATTTTCTTAGGAGTAAACAACTTTATTCATCAATTTGCTGCCAAGCAAAAGGTTGTTCACATAAAAATATCCTGCTTCTAAGATAAAGACAAAGACACGGTGGTGGCATCATCACCAGGTGCCCAGTGGGAGCCACCTATGGCCTCCTCAGTCAGGATTAGCCAGCTAAGTTTATCCTGCAGCCAAGTGATATGCGCAGCACAGCACAGACCTGCCTCCACCTACTCAGATCAACTGTTAGGTGAATAATGTTTCTGTGCGGACCTCCTAATTCAAAATTGCTCCTACTTTTTCGCTCCTATCATCTCAGAATAAAGGCGGCAGTTACAGATCAGCAGATTAAGCAATAGGGGCCTGGATTCTCCCCTTCCCTTCCCCCCGTTGCTCGCCCTTCTCTCCCGGTTGTGCTGTGACAGAGGGCACATGCTTCAAACACAGCGTACGAGCCCAGCTCCAGCGAGAACACTTTGCAGCTGTGTCAATATTTGAAAACTGCAAGAGTTAGGATAGGCACCAAAGGGAGAGCAGTAGGAAGCGCTGTGGCTTCAAATACAAGTCCCCCCCTCATACGCCTCTGCTCCCACTGGGCTGTCTCCAAACACTCAGGGCAAAGACTGAGCTCATCCGCCCCCTGACTTCAGAGAAAATGGCTGAAAAGAAGGACACCCAAAGGTTTATCAGCTGAATTCACCTTCCGTCCTCACTTCACACTTCTGACTCTAGCACCTTGATTGCAAAACGGTCGTAAAAGTTTATGGGAAAAGTTGAATGTAGAAACTACAAAGAGCAGCTTTGCAGATTGTCACATTACTGCGTTCACAGCACCCCAAAAGGGAACTGTGCTACTGACGATTCCCCGGTGACACTACACCCTCCTTTTGTGCAGCGGGCGTAAAAAGCCCGGAGAATTTATGCCCCTAAACAAAACTTTTTTTGCGGAAATGCAGATGTTGGAGAGCGGCAAGATGGAGGCCAAGAACAGCTAAAACTGAGGATGCAGCAAATGAAAGCGGTGTTTGTAGAACATGTGAGAAGCGAGTGCAGGGTGGGCAAGTCTGAAAGACCTCTGTTAGGGCTGGTGTTGTTGGTCTTTTCCTATAAGGCCACGTTCACATGGCATTGGGAACTGGGCACTTCTTTCCTGAAATGGGACCAATTCCCTTCAGCGTGCCTCCGTTGGCAAACGAGGACTAAAGATGGAATAGTGGGAATATTGGGGTGTAGCTGTGGTGGTGCTGTCTTTTAGCTTTTTGCTGCAGGAGCAGGAAAGAAGTGGAAGAGAGGAAGCAAGAATGTGAGAAAAAGAACAAGGGAAACAGATTAATGAACCCAACTTGAACACGGAGGGGAAAGGCAAAATCTTCTGAGCATACCGAGATGAACTGTTGGACCCGTACCTGGAGAGGTGAGGAGCCTCTCAGCTGGGGACAGTGAAAATTGCATTGTACAATGCTATTCGCACAGCGAGACACGAAGCTGTCCTTTCGTGTCCTCAGACAGACCATCCAGTCACCGTAAAGCCAGGAAGCCGACAGCAAGTGAAACGGGTGACAGCGGAGAAGGAACACAGCCCTAGCTCCAAGGCAGGACTTTGTTTCTGCTAATCGTGGAAAACGCTCCTCAAAAAGCCCCAACAGAGGCACCTTGTAAGCACTTGGGAAGCTGCTTCCCAGCAATGTCTGGCATCAGCATCACCTTCAAATGATCAGAAGTGCTGCTGAGCTCCCAGAGTAAAAGCCCAGGAAAGTGCTTGAATAGCAACAATTAATTAGAGAAAGAAAAACTTGAAAGGAAGGCGTTGTTCAAAGGCGCTGCTTTGAGGCTTTTCTTGCCTTCCCCACTGTCACCCACTGACGGTGTAACAGAGGCAGAGCAGAAGCACTGCTTGTTAACGCTGTGGTTGTCTTCCCTAAAGAAGCTATTCCCAACAACAGCCAATGCCTTCCCTGCACCAGGCCTGGCATGTGGCACGTGTAGGCTCATAGCTCCAAGGGGCAGCTACCGAAAAGACCCAGGCCTACACAGGCCGTTACCTCCAAGACTGCTAATTCTGCCTGGGGCTGAGCCACAGGGCCTTATTGCCACAGAGAGACAAGAGAGCTAGGTTTTTTGTTGGTTTTTTACCCCATTTTAATAAGTACAAAAGACGATCAGGCAGGGCAGGCTGGGATAGTCAGGTCCCAGTCTCGATCTCCACCACTTCTGCCACTGCTCCGAAGCCCACCCCCTCCTGGATGATGACCACATCACTCGGTGAGCCCTCGTCCTGCACTATAATGCATTTGTCCTCGTGCTCGGAGATGGCGATTTCAATGATGTTCTTTGCTGACGGCAAATGCCCAGCGGGCCTCCCGTGTGCCCCAGGATCTGGGGGGCTGCCTCGAGACTGGTAAGTAGCAATGCAGCGACCGCTGGCTGTGATCAGCAGCTCGGCCTCATTTGCTGGCCCCGGCACCTCCACCATGAGCAAGGTGGGCTCTGCCACAACCTCCTCCTGGTGGCGCTTCAT
>NW_009187053.1:0-204 GCF_000690835.1 Fulmarus glacialis | reverse complement strand
CCACAACCTCCTCCTGGTGGCCCTTCCTCTGAGGCCTTTTCCTTGCTGCCTGGGGTAGGTCCACAGCGAGCGAGGCCACTGCAGTGGTGAGTTCCTCAGGGTCCTTTTCCGCCTTGTGGGTGAGCACATGGCGCGCAAGGCTCTGGGGAAGGGTGTAGCCCATGCCACAGAGCTCGCATTTGTAGGGCTTGTCAGCCAGGTGGG
>NW_009187052.1:905-1135 GCF_000690835.1 Fulmarus glacialis | reverse complement strand
TCATAGGGGAGGTGTTCCATCCCTCTGAGGACAGCCTGAGAACTCCTCTAGAGCCTCTCTAACAGGTCCATGTCTTTCTTGTACTTGGGACCTCGGAGCTGGACGCAGTACTCCAGGTGGGAGTCTCACAAGAGAGCATATTCTCTTTAATGGAAAAGGAATACTTTGTTAGAGACAAAGCTGAGGAACTCTTTCCTATATATTTCAAAAATATAAGTACTTATGTTATG
>NW_009187052.1:487-828 GCF_000690835.1 Fulmarus glacialis | reverse complement strand
TAAGACAGTTTCATTGGCGGCCCAGCTTAAAATGCCTCTATGCAAACGCATGTAGCATGGGGAATAAACAAGAGGAGTTAGTGTGCACGTCTGCAAGGCTATGATCTTATTCGCATCACGGAGACTTGGTGGGATGGAGGGATACAGACTCTTTAGGAAGGACAGGCATGGGAGATGAGGAGGGGGTGTCACCCTCTATGTCAATGACCAGCCAGAGTGCCTGGAGCTCCACCTGGGGATGGATGAGGAGCTGACCAAGAGCTTATGCGTCAGGATTAAAGGGAGGGCAGGGACAGGTGACATTACAGTGGGGGTCTGCTACAGGCCACCTGACCACGAAG
>NW_009187052.1:0-276 GCF_000690835.1 Fulmarus glacialis | reverse complement strand
GCGCCGAGCGCTTTCTCCAGTTACTCCTGCTGTCAGTGTAAAAGCAGGAGTGCAAACAGCACTGGTTGGAGCTTAGGTAAAGGAGGGCGCGCAGCAAGCTTACTACCCTGGACTTCAGGAGAGCGGACTTTGGCCTCTTCAGGGATCTGCTTGGCAGAGTGCCATGGGACAAAGCCCTGGAGGGAAGAGGGGCCCAAGAAAGCTGGTTAATATTCAAGGGTCACCTCCTCCAAGCTCAGGATCAACACATCCCAACAAAGAGGAAATTGGGCAAAA
>NW_009187051.1:0-8648 GCF_000690835.1 Fulmarus glacialis | reverse complement strand
AAGTTCTGTTATCTTTTAATGCTGTTATTACATTTTGAGCAGGTTTTCCCCTACAAAGCTGATCTGCTGGACTGGCAGTTGTTGCCTGGGGGAAGATTTTTCTAGTTATGTTATTCTGTAGCTGAGGATCTTTCCAGGAGCAGATTAAAATGCTTGTAAAAATAAGAATACATGCAACAACAGCACAAATATGTTTTTTTCCACAGTGTATCATTGCTGAATTTAACAATTTGGAACTTAACAGATCTTTACACTCAGTCTTCTATTCACTTTCTCTAAAACAAAACAAACACACAAAAAAGCACTCTTTCAGTGATTTGCCAAAAAGATTTAATGTTTTGTATTGAACTGTATTCTCTTAAACACAATAGTTATTGTTTTGATACTTCAAACTTTAGTATGAAGACCTGACTTTTCATACAGGTTTGGAAAAAATTGAGAGATTCTCTTATACCTCCTCATTCCAAACTTTATTATATTTTACTCTACGGTTGGGCCCAGTGCAACAGTTTCAGCTGTTTTGGTATACAGTAATGGTAATACAATATAATTTGAATCACTCTGAGGCCTGGAAGAAATTTTATGTTAGTGAAAACCCACACTCTATCTTTTGGTATTCTGAGAAGCTTGTAAAACTATAGTTGTCGTTTCCCCTCTTCTTCCTAAAAAAGGTTCTGTGAACACAAGTTCAAACTGCATTCTGTTGTATTGGGTAGGAGTAATCCTGTTATAGTCTCTCAGTGTCCTGATTCCCAAGTCACAAAGAAAATGTTTTCAGACCCTAGTGTTTTCAGAGCCTAGTAAGATCCTATGGTATTCAACATTATCTAGGAAAAGAGGTTTGAAAATAATGACCTTTTCACTTGTTCAGGTGGCTGAGATGACTTTAAATGTAAATTGCTTTTGCCGCTAAAGATGCCAAGTCTCAGACTACAGTTCTAAATTGGCAGTTGATTTCAGTAGGACTTTGTGTGAATATTGTGACCCTTCATTGGACCACATGCACTACTGAACTTTTTAACCTTGCCATGGAAACTTCAAGTTCTCCAAGATGTTACCAAATCAGATTACAAAGTGAAGATTTTCAATATACAATCACAGCTCAATATTTACACATGCTTAAACCATCAAGTAGATGGAAGGTAAATTCAAACAAAACCAAACTAAACCAAACCTTGCTTTATTCTATGAGCGGCCATGAGGGCGACTCATCACAACAACACATCAGAACAATTAACCATTGTCTGTACCATTTGTAGGTAGTCTGTCCTCTTTTGTATACACTCAATCTCAGCTGAATAACAACTGCTTTCTAATTATGCACAGAATTGCCACTTTTTAGTTACAGCTCTATTCTAACTTCAGAGTAGTAGGTTTGAAGAATATGATGAAAGCACTGCTGCCTGATGTAATTTGCAAATCCAAGATGTTGCTCAGCTGTTCTTTTTCATTTTTTGGCCTCAAAAAGTGTAAGAAGTTATTTTGAACAATGTATAGTGACCCATTCTCTAAAGTTAAAATTTTGTGTTGCTCTCTGCAAATTGTCATGTAAGCTGTACATCTTCCCCTTTCATGCAAGTATTGGTATTCACCAGTTTTAAGATTACACTGCATGAGCAGAATAGTTTTTCTAATATGCTCACAAAGTTTAAAGTCACTCAGTTCTGCAGAAGATGTCTCCTCATCTGCTTTAAATACTTCTAATATTGCCTCCTCAATTAACCAATAAAATCCAAATATGCATTTTGTCATTAGCTCATTAGTAGCTAAACAGGACCTTGCAAGTGATATTTGCATAGAAAAGATGACAATAAATATATAAAAGTAGGGCTGCATCATCAGTTATCAGCTTGCACCAAAGTTCTTCAAATATATACTGTTATTCCTATTTTTGGATTGGAAACCATTTACAATTACTAACATGCTATTAGAAAACTAAGAGAAAGAGTATTTTAGAGTTGAAATGTTTTTTTTTCATAAGAGTATTAATTGGGAATGCTTACAGAAAACTTCAGGGGGAAAAAAACCCAACAAAAGAAAAAGAAGCCAACAACAACATGGAAAAATAGTCAGTTCAAGTTCTAGTTCTTGTTTTTTATCCACAATTGCTTTTATTTCCCCCCCCCTTTTTCCTTTTTTTTCCTCTCTCCCCACTTTGAAGGTGGGATTTAGCTGTCATTGTTCTCTTGGAAGAAATCAGCCAAATTCTTTGCAGAGATGGGAGTGGGTGTGAAGATCAAGAGGCATGTAACAAGGACAGAGGACAGGAGCTTCAATTAAGTTGTAAAAGTAGAGTAGTTTATGGGTCCAATCTTCCCATCCAAGAGGACAAAAAAGTGACTGAGGAAGGTAGAGAAAATCAGAGAATCCTGATATAAACTTTTCTGGGGAGGATGGTTTACTGCATAAGAGATGGGACAAATTTACTAAAGGGTGAGATAAAACAAAGCACTAATAAAGTTTCTCATCATTAATGTCTGTCACGTTTATTTACAGAAATACAGGGTCCAGGGTTTTTTTTTTGGTACAGATGCTAAGTGCAGAAATCATTACACTGGCCTGGTGAAATACGTTTTCAACTGTCAGTCTGACACCAGGCAGCAATGCACCTTAAAAATTTCCTGTTAAATTAGGCTTGGGAAATTTACATGAAAATCGCATTTTTAAGATTAAGAAATATTAGAAAACTAGTAGTCTCTTCATGCAATAAAGACCTAATGTTAAAATCCACTAAAGGCAAGTACTCTGATTTACTCCCCTTTTGGAACACAACTACTTTCTAGCCAATGTAAAAAGACAGCAATTTCTGTATATCCGTTTGCATAGAAGTCTCCATCTTAGTTTTACGTGCAAGTTACACAAAGCAGGGAGTTCACTCAAATGTTCCCTTGCATCTCACATCTTCTAGATGAAACAATCTGTTGTCCATTTTTAACTACGTGCAAACAAACTTTTAATATTGTTTCTCTTCACAAATTTTGTAGGCATACGTTACCCAGTTTGGGCAATGCAAATTCATCCTAATAGCTTATTTTTAGACTAACAACAATGAGTAATTTTAGCATGCCAAAAGCACTATTAACCACTTGATCTGGAAAAAACGTAAACTAGCATTCTTGTTAGAAACCAGAGGCCTCCTAGGGCATGAACAGTGACTGTGAGTAAAACAAGTAAGACAGGGACAATATAGAAACAGGTAAGTTCCTTTTACATAAAGAAGTCTATAAAAACTATAGAGACATATGGAGATCTATATAGCCTGTTTAAATAACCCACTGTTTTCTCCTCAAAGAATTGTTTAGTTTCTGGAAACCTCCCGTGGTTGCTAACCTTCATCCCGTTTCTGTCTTTCATCTCAACCTGCTCAAAGGGGGATTGCTTGATACACAAATCTTCCAAGAAAGGGATGGCATCAGTTCCTAAATATGAAATATGATTCTGGGTTCAAGCTTGTGCCACGTCTTTTGGAATCCACAGGCTGCAACCATTAGCTGATGTCCACTGAACTGGGTGACTAAAAAAAGCTAAATTTCTCTTTTTCTAGCTGGGATGGGATCATTAAAAAAATGCAGCACATCAGCTATTGTCAGAGCAATAATTTCTGACCAGAAATAGCCACTGTCATTCTGAAAAGGAGTTATTAGGAGATACTTGTTGTACTGCTTTGTACTGTCCTTTGTTCAAATGACTCACTTCATGTAAGGTGACATTCCAATGTTGAGCAAATGACTACTGTTTCACTGTGTCTGATATCACTAGGGTCTCTGTTACTGAAGAAAATATTTTGCATGCTCTGAAACTGAAAAATATCCCTCCTCTTTAAAAGAGGAGTTTTAAAATATGTTAGTAACTCTGGACCTTCTCTGCCTGTTTAGGTTAGTATCACTTGCAGTACAGAGAAGAAACTGGAAGATGATGTTTTACTGCAAAGTATGTTATATCAACAAAGTTCAAGAAACTTATTCACACAAAACAATAAGAGCCTTGGTTTTAGTAACTGTTTCAGTGAAGCTTTATAAAACACTGTCACCCATTTTACCTGGAATAGTTGGACAACACCTCAGCATTTTTCAGTTGTTACGTAAAGAGAAAATAATGGCATCTATGTTTGTTATATGCAGTCTTGATATTTCACTAGAACACGCAAAATCATGCCCTCCTGAACATAAGAGGAATCAAACGATAGTGTATTTACTCACAGTTTCAAGCCTCTTTGTCTAGCACTTCATGCTTTCCAGTGCTCCAATTCTGCCTTATGCTCCCACTGAAATGAGAGACCTTGCAACCTTGCTTGTTCCGCAACATCTGCTTCCTCTAGAATTATACTAGTAGTTTGGACTGTCTGGGGGAAATCCTGTGACTTGGTTAGCTTCCGTACGGCAAATCAGTTTGCTTTCTGTTCTGTCATTTTCTCAGATAAACAACTTTTACTTAATTGAATAACACATTCTTCAATTGATGTTTATACCATCTCAGCCTCTCAACAGTCCTATTTGTTAACTGGGAGAATGATGGATGATCATTTTCCTCTATTTATGGTGTCTGTGTATATGTTCTTGGAGATTTATCTAGATCAGGATTTAAATACTTCCCATTAGATCAGCTGTAACCTAATGTGTTTCAACAGTCTAATCTTAAATAGCCCACTATGTTTTTTAGAGGAGCTTTCGGGTAAGCTTAGTCCTCTGTTAAGATTCTCTCTTTCACTTTATAATGACACAAAATCAACACAGCAATTGTGTGCACAGTTGTGAGACCAGAAAATAAAACTTAGTATTAGTATTTAATCATATCAACCTTTAATTTACCACAGCAGGTCTGAAATACTAGGTTGATACAACTTGAGTCAACAGTTGATTGGCTGGTGGAGCTGTATTAATAGCTAACATAAACATTAACTTAAATGGGAGGAGTAGACTGGGTGGGGAGACATGCAAAAGAACCCGGCAAGTCCATGGGATGAGACAGGCCTGAGGCCAAGCTGGGAAGCCGACCCACAGGTCAGGTCAGGTCCAGTGGCTGCTGGGCTGGTCCATGGGGACAAGGCAGGACCAAAGCCAAGCCAGGAAGCCAGTCAGCAAAATTTAAATAAATCTTGAGAGACATGAATAAAATCACAAGCATTTAATAGAACAAAACTCACACAAGCCCAAACCCAATCTTCTCTAACTACTGAAACAACATTTCAGACACAGAAGAATTAGGGAAAAAAAAAAACCAACCCTCAGTTTGCAAACACCTTTGTCTAGACTGCCCATATATCATAGTACTAAGGGGTTACAGTGAAGGTATATCTGTCCTAAAACAATTCATCACTGAGACAGAAGCTCAGCAAGCTTACATAGCTGCAGGGGAAACTGCAGGATATCAGCATGCTGGTTTCAACCACCATTAGGATGATCCCAGTTTTATAGAGTGATCTTTATTAACTGACAGCCTTGGCTTAATCAGCCACCACTGAGTTCACCCTGGGTCATACAATACCCTACCTTAGCATCAATCCTTTTTTTGTTTCCTACCTTTTATGATGTCACAGTGTGCTATGTTGTCCTCACTCCAAAGTGAAACATTTGACTGAAACAAATATGCTCCTGCCATACAGTAGCCATGAGTCAGGGGCTGGTACAGAAGTTGGTAGCTCTGACATTAAAAGATCTCCCCCTTTCTTTGCCTCCTCAGAGCACACAGACTAGGGCAGCAAGACAGAGGCAGCTTGATCTCAAAAGATGTCTAAGGAACTGGATAGCCACATGTGCTCCACAGATGCTTCCCCTAATGGTTAATCAGCACATTCACTGCTTCGGAATTGCTAGATCTCCTCTTAACATTTCCCATTTTACTGCTAATTGAAAGTAATTATCCCATTAGATTCACAGTCTTTTGCACCTCTGGAGATGGAGCATGCCCGTAAGAGATTGCATAAGCATGGAATCAGGCTAGGTATTAGCCAAGGGCAGCCTCAGGTCAGGCTATGCTATGCTATGCTGAGAACAGTCTCTTTGCTACCTGTAGGGCTTTTATTAACACTGTCATGCTCCTGCCTCTAATTTTGGGGGAAGACAACTGCATTGTTCCCATGAGACAAATTTGGTACAACTGTATGAATGTGCTCAACCTCCTTTGTTAGAGGTGAGTAACCACTATCCTCTTCTAGCTGGAGACTGCTCCAGAAACTTAATTACTGAAAGAGGAATTTAATTATGTGTTACCTTACTGTCTTTGCTATCTCATGTTAGTTCTTTAAAAATTAATTACAAATCTGAACTATAATGAACATCCTTATTTGTGTTGCTCTAGGATCTAGGAGCGTCTCTCTGGTTGTGGAGGGGTTCAGTACATGTAATGCTTCTGTAGAGAACAAACAATCCATGCAAAAGAGTATACTATATTAACTCTCTGATACAACATATAAGGTGCTCAGCCTCACACAGTGATCCAAAAAATGGCTGCAAAAATGGTGTTTTTAATGACTGACTAAATAATTTTCATAAAGCAGCAGCTGTGCTAAAACATGCTTTTACTCTGCCACTTGCACTTACCCTCAGGATCTGAAAATCAAGTCTCCTCAGCAGTTACAAACGTACCTTCTTTGAGGCTGGTAGGTGAAATAAAAACTATTCCCTCCCCCCTCCCAATTGTTGAAAGAATTAAAACAATTGCACTACTAAACAATGCAGACAGGAATAGCTGGACTTCTAAGTATGCCGTACTTGAAAGCAGCAAAGAACATCTTGTAATCTAAAAGGAAGTGGTTATTTTTTATTTTTGAATCCTCACCTACTCATTTCTGCCCCAGCTAGCTGCCCCTTCCCTTGCTTTCCATTTTTTTGTCTTTTTACCCCATTACCCTCTAAAAGACAAGGCATGTGTTTGTGTCAAACAGGTTCACATCAACAGTTTTGTATTATTACAAGTAACCATTTTGCTACAACTAACTTCCAGTGTTTCCAGGGTTCCTATGTGTTCAAAGATTACATTTATCATTTTATTAAGATAGTGGTATCAATTAACAAAACATATGTAAAATAATTTATCTAGCTGGTTGTTTACTTCTTTTATTCTGCAGAATTGGATAGACTTTTCTCTATACATACACTAGAACAAATCTATTTATTTTCTGACCTTGCTTGTTTGCTTTATATTCAGTTACATCATGCTTGCAAACTCAAAGCATGGATCATCTGAAGCAAGTAATCACTTGGAACACAATGCACTCTTCCTTAAAGCTGAAAAGCTGATTTCTTGCAGCAAGAGCACGGCTACAAAGTCCAGAAATATAAAGGATACTTCCTCCAATTCATTACTATCTGCACTTTCTCATGCACAACTGTGTTCTAGCTGATGCAAAATGGGTGTTTTCATTCTTTCTAATATGCTTATCTAACTTGCTCTCACATCTGAGGTCTACTGAGACACGTAAACTTTGACTTCTTTTCTTTTTTCTTTACACTCCCCCTAAGGAAAGGTCTGGTGTGTTTTCAGAATTTGATAAACAAATGTTCATAGTAATGGATCACAGCTATGGAAATACCACAACGACCATTACTGATTTCAGCAGAAAAATTAATGCAATTTACCAGTGCCATCACTTACATACCTAGCACAGCCTGACATCTGAAGTAGGAACAAACTTATTAAAGATTTAATTTTGGGTTTCTCTCCCAGGTTGCAAAACAAGAGGCTTGGACATAATGAGCATTTAATGAGCTTTTCAGTACTTAGTTTGGGTGTTGCATCACAAAGCATGTTACCTTATAGCGCAATACTGCAATGCAGAAAGTAGTTCTCTTTCTCCCCTGCAATTTGCCTCTCTAACAATAATAATGGCAATATGGTATATGGTGATTGTTGCTTTTCCTTCCTAATGTGCTCACTTTGTTTATCTTCTATCCTGTTGCCTATGGGGAGGAGAGGAATTCCAATCAATTTTCCCATTTAAACTGATGCTATCAGTGAAAAGATCCATGCGGTAGATGTGAAAGATGCTTATTGATGCTTCCTTTACAAAATATTTACAATGAAACTCTGGACATGACCCTGGAGGAAAATTGTATAGATCCAAGTGATTTCCAAGACTACAAAGTAATAAAGTCTTGAAACAGTCTTCCTGTTTCTGGGGGATAACAGGAAAAGGAGTCCATTTCAGGAAAGGGATATGTGCTTTCTTTTTCAGCTCTAAAAGTAGCCATTTTATATGAGCTTGTTTTGCTCTCACCTTCACATTAGGTAACATTAATTTCTCTCTCAGGCAACTACTCATGAAATTATGTTTCTGCAGAAATTAAAGCACCTTCTTTGCCAGTCATAATGTGGAGCTTATTTACCTTGAATGTGGAATCATAGAATCGGAGAACAGTTTGGGTTGGAAGCGACCTTTAAAGGTCATCTAGTCCAATCGCCCTGCCATGGGCAGGAACATCTTCAACTAGATCAGGTTACTCAGAGCCCCGTCCAACCTGACCTTAAATGTTTCCAAGGATGAGGCATCTACCACCTCTCTGGGCAACCTGTACCAGTGTTCCACCACCCTTATCGTAAAACATTTCTTCCTTGTATCTAGTCTGAATCTACTTTCTTTTAGTTCAAAACATTACCCCTTGTCCTATCACTAGAGGCCCTACTATTGAAAGGCTGCAATAAGGTCTCCC
>NW_009187050.1:9168-9463 GCF_000690835.1 Fulmarus glacialis | reverse complement strand
TGGAAGCCCAGCTGGGGGGTCCCCGTTGGGCTGCTCGGTGGGTACCAGCTGCATCCTTCTCTGGGAAATTACCCCCGTGCTCATTAAATACCATCTCGGGGAGGGGGGAACCCTAAAACTGCCCTCACACCCTTGTGCGAGGGGAATTATGGCTAAAAGAGCTCTGATTTTCAAACCACAGATGAGGTTGCTGGTGATAAACGTATAAGTAATGACTGGCACGAGGTCAGGAGACATCAGTCGTTGCGGGGCAGCTCGGGGGCGGTAGAGCGGGGGGCGGTGCTGCCCGCGGCAC
>NW_009187050.1:5627-8992 GCF_000690835.1 Fulmarus glacialis | reverse complement strand
CTCCTGTGGCCATGAGAGTTTTTTTTTTTCTCCTTGCAATTACCTCTAATTGTGGCAATTTGGGGGTTTTGATGAGAATATTCACCCTGTGCCGGGGGGAGGCTGCTGCATCTCCACCTTCCCTTTGGGCATCACCCTGGTTTAATGTCACATGGGGAGAAAGAGCTTTTCCTCCGGGCGAGCATCTCATATGCAGAGGTTAAAGGGGAGAATCACTTAATTAACTTCAAAGCCCCCCAAACCCTTGGGGCTGTTCCCCGCGGCAGTGGGGCACCTTCCCCTGGCCTCCTGCCCAGCTTTGCTTGTTTTCCTTCCTGCAAACAGCAGGTCTATTGTTAAACGCCGTGATCCTTCATGTATCGCTCCCTCTAATGAACGTAATTAGCTGTGAATCACGTCGGTCTCATTTTTGTTAGGAGGTTAAAATCCCCGATACACTTTAATACATTTTTGCAGTGAGCACATTTAGAAAGTAATTAAAAGTCTCAGCCGTCTTTGCCGATGTCCCCTCTCCCCCTCCCCGGGATGGCAGGATTTAATTGAGGCCAGCTGAAAGTTAGTGGAAATAAATTGTGGCTGATAAAGCGGAGGTTGTAATTTAATTCTGGGAAAGGAGCTGTTCTTGCCCGTGTGTTTAGTTCATCAAGGACCGGTGTTGAGGCGGGGGGGGAACTTATTTGTGTAATGTGATTTACTGATGAGAAAATGACGTTTAGGGAGGAATAACGCTTGTGTGTGGAGTGGTCCCACTCTTCAGAGCATCGTCTCTGGGGCTCGTGGACATCCCGGGGAGGTTGCAGATACTGGGGCAGCGGGAGGGATGCCGGTCCAGGAGCCCGGGGTGGGTTGTCTCAAGCGCTGGTGAGAAGCACAGGTCAAAAGTATTGGCGTGCTGCTGGTGTAAACCAGCCTACCCGGGGCTGGGGGCAGCAATTACCTTAATTAACTTTGTAGTCCTCCAACATCTTAATTGCTGGCTGTGCCCGAGGGGCAAGGAGAAGGAGCCGGAGCAGCTGCTGGCAGGAGGTACTGGGGATGGATGCGTTTTAGGGTGCTCCCAGGACTTTTAACAACCACCGAGCGGCCCCGGCAGTGGGTGCCTTGCACGGGAAGCGGCATGTAAATGTAACCTTCAGAAAGAGAGCGCAATTAAAACGCCCTGCCGCCCGCTATATTAAAATGGGATATTAAAGCAAACAGTGGTTCTCCCCACTCAGAGGAAAAATATTGAAAGCGTATTTAGCGAGGGATTTGCTGGCATGCTGAGCAAACGGCCGGGCTCGCAGCTGGGGTCTGCCGCTCGGCTCCGCGCCGTGGCTCGGCTCATGTCATGCCGGGGCCGGTTGCTTGTGCCCGGGAAACCTCTCGAATCCCTTATTGAAAATCCAGCCTTTGAATCCCCGGCACTGATCCCCCCTGGGCTGAGCATCCCGTGGGGCAGGGTCTCTCCCGTCGCTCGTGCATGCCCACAGGAGGAGGACGAGAGTCGCTGCCCTTGCTGAGGCAGGAGATGGAGTCCGAGCACGGTGCCGGCATGGCCATGCTGCTAATTACCTGCCCACTCTGGCTGGCACTAACGAACTTTTCTCTTTTTCCTTACCCAGCCAAGGTCCCGTTACTCTTTCTCCCTTCTTTTCCCTTAGAAGGAGAGTGCCGAGGCTGCTTTTTACTTTGCTCTTCTATTTGAATACGAGTTAAATTGCCTTCCAAGCGGCTGACGTTTGGCTTTTTGCTCAGCCGCAGCCGCAAGACGTGATGTCTTATTAATAAATTATGCAGTTGCTGTTTCGGCTTCATTTTCCCTTTCTTGTTTGGACATCATGACGTGGCTCCAATAGCTTTGCAATCCTGCTCTGTGTGCAGATGTGTGCAGCACCCGTGGAGAGGGTGCATCACCTCCCACGTCTCTCCCTGGCCCAAACTGGGTGCTGGGGGTGGGCAGGAGACCCTGGTTCCCCGCAGACGCAAGCACAAACCCAGAGGCTTCTTGCTTTCCAGAAAGGGAGCCCAGGACTTCTCTACAGGGAAATATTAGGCAAACCCTATTTTTTTGTGTGCATCCTTTGCATTCCCCAAAAGCTTGAACCCTTGCTCTCACCTTTATTACCGCCTGATGGTTTTCGCTGTCTCTCCTCTCCCCGCAGATACGCTGTCAGTGCCTCGCTGGTCCCCGCAGATCCCCCGTCGAGATCTAGGAAACTCGATAAAACACAGGTACGCCGAGCCTGCCGCAGCGCCGGGCAAATCCCCCCGGTGCCGGGGGATGAGCATCTCCCTTTCCATCTCTGGTGCGGGACGGGGGGCTCGAGGCTGTTCCCCCTCTTTCCCATGCTGGGCTGCGCTGTCCTAGAAGCTCATTTAAATTCCATTTCAGTTCAGATTTGGTTTAGATAAGGCTTGAGCTGCTATCAATAAAAGCTGTGTATAATCCGTGACCCTGCCAGCCTTCAGCAAATTTCCCATCTCCGGATTATTGTCCTTTCATATCTACTGCAAGAAGGAGAAGCACTAGAAATAGCCTTGGTGCTGCTATTCAATGGGGCAGCCGCTTCTCTGACGGGCTGGAAATGTGGGTCCCCAGGGCAGGGAGGTGTTTTGGGGGCTCTGGCCGCAGCCTGGGCTGGGCAAAGCTGGGGAGCCGCAGCGAGCCGGTGGCTAATGCCCATCCTGGCCAGCTTGGACCCCTTTGGAGCAGGCTGTGCCCTTCTGCATAACCAAAGGGGGGCTCAGACTTGTGTTTTGACATCCCTAAAAAAGATGCCTTGACACCTACAGCAGTGTTTGAGGGCAGCAAGGAAAGGATAAATCGGGGCTTGGTAGGTAAGCGTGGCTCTGGAGATGTTTCTGCAGGAGCGTGGATGGGGCGGCACAGCCTCATCTCCTCCCCGTCCACTCTCCGTGTTTCTCTCCGCAGGTTTTCCACCAAGTACTGGATGTCTCAGACCTGCACTGTCTGCGGGAAAGGAATGTTGTTCGGCTTAAAATGCAAAAACTGCAAGTACGTTGCGGCGCTGGAGCCGTTTGTGTCACTCCTCAACTTTGTGAGGGGGATAATTAGGGGTTTGCTGCTGGAGCTGAGCAGGTCTCAGGCTGGGGAGACCAACCAGCCTCTCGCCAGCTCATCCTTACAGGAAGCTTTAATGAGACATGAAATTGGGTGAAGAACAGGATGGGTCTGCATGCCGGGGCTGGGAGTGGGGTCCTCGGGGAGGATGAGGACGCTGCCCGCCAGACCTCGGCTCTGCTCTCACCAGAGCTCTGAGTCAGATCCTGATAGCCTCCCTGCTCGCTGCCCTTCTTGGCCTGGCTTTAGATGCCCGCGTTATAGGGTTACGTGCGGAATTACCTGCAGGAGATGGATTACC
>NW_009187050.1:4835-5595 GCF_000690835.1 Fulmarus glacialis | reverse complement strand
GACGAGAGCATCGCCTGCCTGCGGGGTAGCTCCGGGTGTCGGATGCGTTTTGCCCGCAGCCTTGGGCTGTATCCTCTATTTTTTGCACCAGCAGAAGTCTTGTGGCCCTCTGTTTCCTGGCAATGCTGTGGCACCGAGGAGCCAACCCACCCCAAACCGCAATTAAACTGCGATGCAAAGGAGAGGGCCTGCGCTGGCCATAAAATTGGGCAGGACTGGAAAAAGATAGCGAGGCAGGGGCAGGGGCCACTTACAGTGCTTTAAATCCGGCGTAGTGTCGTGCAGCCATCAGCACTTAGTAAAGCTGCTTCTGGAGACACGATTGCCTTTTCTAGGGGTGGGTGCTGGGAATACGCTGATCGTCTGTGGGTAACTGAGTTAGCCAGAGCTATGAAGTGATAACGATTGCTGATGCCGTTGATTAAATGCTGAGGAGTTAGCGAATTGGGATTTAAACCTGGACAAGAAATGCCTGGTTACTCTGCAGTTGGTGGTCGTTTTCTGGAAGCGATATTATCAAATATATATATTTTAAAGTGGTGATTCCTATTGCGTTCAGTGCTCAAGCAACTGGAGGCTTTGCTGCCTGCAAGCCCTGCCTGCTGTCCCTGCCTGGGGTTGGTCCCCATATGGGAGGAGGGATGCTGGAACCTGCCCCTGCGATGCTGCGGCTCCGGCTCCGTGTCGGTCTTGCTGCCTGTAGTCATAGAATCATAGAATGGTTTGGGTTGGCAGGGACCTTAAAGATCACCTAGTTCCA
>NW_009187050.1:2874-4781 GCF_000690835.1 Fulmarus glacialis | reverse complement strand
TGAACACTTCCAGGGTTGGGGCATCCACAGCTTCTCTGGGCAACCTGGTCCAGTGCCTCACCACCCTCATAGTGAAGAATTTCTTCCTTATATCTAACCTAAATCTACCCTCTTTCACTTTAAAGCCATTACCCCTTGTGCTGTTACCACATGCCCTCATAAAAAGTCCCTCTCCAGCTTTCTTGTAGCCCCCCTTCAGGTGCTGGAAGGCTGCTGTAAGGTCTCCCCGAAGCCTTCTCTTCTCCAGGCTGAACAGCCCCAACTCTCTCAGCCTGTCCTCGTAGGAGAGGTGCTCCAGCCCTCTCACCATCTCTGTGGCCCTCCTCTGGACCCGCTCCAAGAGGTCCATGTCCTTCTTATGTTGGGGGCCCCAGAGCTGAACGCAGTCGCTCAGAAAAGAGCAAATAAATTCCCCAGTTGTAAAAAGTTAGGGTGAACGCAAAGTTTTTAGGTTCGCCAGCTTTGCCGAGGCCGCCCGGTCCCGGCGCTGCTTTCCCCAGAAACAGGAGGAGAACAAGCAGGTAAAACAAACAAACAGACCCCAACCCCCCATAAGCCTCGAATACCAAATTAATCGCTGCCTTTCCCTCTAGGAACGGCTTTGTAATAAAAGCTAACACGCACGGCTCCTGAATTTTCATTACCCAGCTCATTGACTTGTAGCTGCCGTCTTTTTTTTTTTTTTTTTCATTCTTTACCCTTGTTTTTTTAAATCCTTTCCTCCTTTTTGCCTTTTCCCCTGTGGCTCTCTCCACTCCGCCGGGGCCACCATGGCAGAGCGTGAGCCTGGGACTCGTTTCCATCCCTAATTAAGAACGAACGGGAACATTTTGGGGCAGCGGGAGCCTGCTTATGCCTATATGCATGACCCAGGGGTGAAGCCCTCCGTAGACTCCTGCCCCGGCTCTGCGAAACCAAAGCTCTGCAGAATATTCAACGTAGCCGTAAATGCTCTCATTATTTTTGTTAAATGTCCTGGTAATAAAGCGAGGAGGGAGGGCACAATGGCAGAGATTCATCGGGAGCCAAAGGGGGCCAGGGCAGCCGCTTCCTTCCCCTCCGCTGCCCCTGAATTTAATTAAGCGTGAAGCAGCGTTAGCGCTGGATGGTGGTCAGGGGGAAATGGCTTTCCCCCACGCGCGGGTCTCGGCTCCTTTTATTTCAGCTGAGGCTGGCAGAAATGACAATTTTGGGCATCCTGGAGCTGGCTGGCGGGTGCCTGGTTCCCTGCAGCTGGCGGAGGAAGGGGGGAGCTGGGCAGCCCCCCCAGGCAGGGCTGGTTTGGGGGTTCCTGCACCCCTCCGTTGGGGCAGATGCACCCGCCACGGCTCTCGTTTGCCAAGGGCGTGCAGCCCCCGCGTCCTCCCAGCCAACAGCCCCGGTGCTCCGATGACGTGCATCCCGTACCGCTTCTTATCCCTGTGCCCACAGCCCGGGGCGGGCGGCTTGGGAATCGCGCGTCTTCCCGAGCGCAAGCTGCAGGACCGCAGGGATCCGGGAGGGTTTGCCCATGGGACTGCTCGGGCAGTGAGCACCCAGGGGCTGCGCACAACCAAAATATTACATCAAGTCATCTTTCTGGGTGGAGGAAGGGTCCGCGGTCCGCAGCAATGCTCCCTGCTCCGAGCCGCATCCCTTTGGCCGTACCGTGATGCTCCGCATCCCCTTCGCCCTGGCTTCTCACGCCTTTTTCTCTGTTCCCCGCCAGGCTCAAGTGCCACAACAAATGCACCAAAGAGGCCCCTCCGTGTCACCTCCTGATCATCCACCGCGGAGGTAAGGGCCTTTCTTCCCCCTTCTGCCTCCGTGGATGTTGCCACCAGGTAAAACTTTCAAAAGCCCCCCGGGCGATTCGGGAGCCCGACCCTCGCTGACGGCCGGCGGGCCGGAGGGCACCCACCCGCTGT
>NW_009187050.1:2228-2822 GCF_000690835.1 Fulmarus glacialis | reverse complement strand
AGACGAGCCGTTCGGGGCGAGGCAGATTTGCATTGCAAACCACTTCCACCCACCCTTCCCCTGCCTCCTTTTCTTTTCAGATTCCCCACCGCACGGGGTAAGTGCAACAGGTTTTAGCCTTTTGCTACCGTCGAGAGCTTAGGGTGGACGCGTGGGACCCGAAATCTCCCGCGGCGCTGTCGGTGCATGGGGGTCCCCGCCACGGGGACGCGGCCGTGCCCCTGCGGATGCTTGTGGTGCTTTCGGAGCTGCCTTATCCCGCTCTCCTCCGGGAGAGCCCATCCTAAAATCCACAGAGGAGGGAGAACTTTGCAGCAGGACGACGGGCGTCGCTTCCCACCTCTTTTCTTCCAGATTTTGGCCGAGTGCTCCCCGACGGCCAAAGGACTGCGACCGCCTAAGGGAAACGCTTCCAATTACCATTGCCTTGAATTTTGAGCTCTTAAGGCCGTTACTCTGTGTTAAATACCACCAAAAACACACGCTCATCGGTTTAATCACGGGGAAATGCATTGCGCTGGTGGCACCTCGCAAGGCGAGTGGGGATGCCGTGGCTCGGCGAGGGGGAATTTTGGAGCCTCCACTCCGGCCCCC
>NW_009187050.1:1573-1887 GCF_000690835.1 Fulmarus glacialis | reverse complement strand
AAAAAAAAAATCGCTCCACCAAGAGCAGGGTGCTCTGAGCCGGCTCCTTTGCCCTGCCCTGAAAAGCTGCAGTGAGGAAGAGGATGGTGCCTCCTCCTGATGCTGGCTGGCCCCCCTGGCTCATGGGGTGTCAAACTGCAGCCCCTCGGCGCGGGGAGAAGGATGCAGTTCGCATCCCACCGTGGGGGGCTTTAAGCCCCACCAGGTCCCAGGGGGGTTTGGCTGTAGCCTGGGTGCAGGGGGAGCCCGAAGGCTGGCTGCCATCCCGGGGCAAGAGCCGAGCGGCTGGGGGGGGGCGGGCGGGGTGGGTTGGG
>NW_009187050.1:0-1557 GCF_000690835.1 Fulmarus glacialis | reverse complement strand
AAGCGCAGGGTGACCTTAAGTACTCCTTCGAAGCTTTGATGTCTCTCCATCTCTCTCCCCCCTCCTCTCCATCCCCTTTTCCCCTCTCTCCCTTCTTAATCCAGCAAGGTTAGTCCGGACAGAGTCGGTGCCCTGCGATATCAACAACCCCTTGCGGAAACCCCCCAGGTATTCGGATCTGCATGTCAGCCAGACGCTCCCCAAAACCAACAAACTCAACAAGGTGAGCTGCTCCCCCAGCCCTGAACACCCGCCTCGCGCCCACCCCCTGCCAGAGGGGACCGGCCCCGCGTCGCCGAAACATCAGCGGCTTTCGCTGGTTCTTCACGTGCAGCTGCTGCTCTTGCAGACGAGGGGACCAAAACCGGCGGCATTTTCCAATACTCAGTTGGGTTGCTTGAGTCACCCCGCTTGCCTCGGCTTTCCCAGCAGAGATGCTTCTCGCATGAGGAGCAGCAGCTTTCCCAGGGGACGTCCTTCGGCAGCGTCAATCCCATTGGCCGGGTGGGAGCACAGCTCGGAGAGTAATTTCTAAAAGAAGGAATTTAAGAACAAAAGGGGCCATGCCTTGTGTTTGGGGCAGGAGGGGACCCCAGGGTTGTCCCCAGGATGGGCCATCTCCCAGCCCCTCTGCCAGGACCAACCCTTGCAGGTGTCTCCGTGGGTCTCCAGGCACATCCACCGCTATGGGACTGATGTGTGCGTCAGCGTGTGGGTAGGAGCTGCCTAGAAACCTGCCTGGGGACTTAAATGAAAAAAAAAAATCCCATGGACCAGTGCTAATTCAAGGAGCAGAGCGAGGGTGAGCTTGGTGTTGAGGCAGGATGGGCCGCGCTGCGAGCAGAGCTGTGAACCCCTCGCCCCTTGGGTCTCCCAGTGGGGGTTGCTTCTGCCGAGGTTATTTCTTTTAAAAATAAAATGGGATCAGCACTTTCAAAAGAGCCTGCGTCCCACCGGTCCTCTCCATTGTGGCCTCTCAGTCTCCAGGTCTAAGCTGAATTTGGGGTGGTTTGAGGTCTCTGCTACCACCTGAGACTTCCGTAAATAACAAATTTATTGTTACAAATAAAACAAGCCCAGAATTTGATTGTGTACCTGGCAAAGCTGGTCAAGCCAGACCTGACGGTGCACCTGGCTTGCTTGCTTCTGGCCTGCATTAATAGCAATAAAACCGGCATCAGGTTATTTGTGATGAAATTTAGAGCCCGTTCCCTTCAGTGGAAAATTTCTCGTGGGCGGCCAGAGGTAGCACAGGGTGGGGTGTTCACAGGCTGGAAGTGCTCGAAGCGAGGGAAATCCTCGGTGTGATGGGGAACAGGTTGTCAAAACCCTGCCTTCCCAAAGCCTGGCAGGACCCCCTGGCTGCTCCCGGACCTCGGCATCGTCTGGCTCTCAGCGAAGGCTGGGTACCGGATGATGCTCTCCTGGATGCAGTTTTTAAAGCTGAAGCTCTTAGGAGATCCTTAGCGTAATGATCTGCTTTGTTGTTGTTATGGGGTGGTGCCAATGGCTTTTTGAGGCTGGAGAGCTCAGGACAACAACCCCATGCAGCGCTAC
>NW_009187049.1:267-60993 GCF_000690835.1 Fulmarus glacialis | reverse complement strand
TGGCAAGGCTGACAGGGCGCAAGGGTATTGTCGTTCCCCAGAAAACGTCTGGGGCAGGCTTTGATCCAGAGCGCCTGCTTCTGAGTAACTGTTTTCAAAACAGTTCAATTTCCCTTGTGATATTTATGGCCCGTGGTTTTTTTTGTTTGGTTGGGGTTTGTGGGTTTGGTGGTTTATGTTTTTGTTTTTGTTTTTTTTAACGAAAGGCAAAAACCAGCCAGGATGGATGGGAGACTTTGTTTCCTTAAGAAAGCTGGCAGAAGAAAATAGCAATGCCTTCCTACAAGAAGCGCTGAATCTCCATTCCCGTCTCTCATACAGATCTGCTATCTGACCTTAGGCAAGTAACGTAACTGCTTTTATGGCCTTCATGAGGAAAAGATGTATAAGGCTGTGATACAGGCTAACTGATGATTGTAAAACTGCTGCAAGCATTCATGGAAATGCTTCATAGGCTTGAAATTATTTTGCAAATCCTGTACTCTTACAAAGGAATGGACACTATCAACATTTAGGTAACAAGATACCCGAAACTCCATCCCCAGAGATGCTTGCCGACTTTATCTCAACTGACTCTGCAGCCTGTGCTTATTCTGGATTGTAGCAGGGGGTTGGCTGATGTGACAAGAAGAAAGCAGAAGGAGAAAATTTCAGCTGCTTTAAAAAATCAAATGCTTCTCTGTTTGGCTGGCAGGCATTGACTGTAACGAATGTATGTTCAGGCGGAGAAATGACATTCAGTCAGAGGATTTAAAAAGCTGTAATATACCTAGTTACCTGTCTTTCAGTGTGGGGAAGAAGCACTGAAAAAATCAGATAAAAAGGATTATAGTGCCCTATAGACTAATATAGTACCCTATATAGACAGGTCTTTCTGCACAGGGCATCATGTGTGCTAAATAGCACCTTAATGTGTAAGAGTATCACCTCCAAAACAGACTTTTTTTGCGCATAGCAATTGCTGTTCAGCAATAAATGTGTGCCTGCTGTTTCGGACTACGTAGCCATCCAGGTACCTCAGAAGGGAAGAGGCTGCAGCTAGTGTGATCACTGGTCTAGCATTTGCATAGCCATTTCAGGTCATCTTTGTCATCCTTATCCCCTTCAGGGATGAAGATCCCTGTGATCCTCGGGGGAAGAAGCATGTCTAACCAATGCTTAAAGCGTAGTTTCTCTGAAGAGTTGGTGTACTCCCGTTTTCCCTGTTCTGGAGGCAGTATTACTGCACTACCAGCCTTCAGAAGTCATGCAGCCTAGCTGTTTGAAAATTATCAGATAAGGCACCAGATAGTGAGATTAGGGGCTTTGTCTGACAAAGGAAACTGGTGTTTCTTTTCATAAGTCTAAACATACGCCATTTGCAAGTGTCTTTCTGCAGCTAAGGGCTCAGAAGAGGTGGTGGTTTTAAAGAAAGCTGAAACTTCGCATGAAACCTGCACAGGATTGAGTGACTTTTCTTCCTGGTTGTGATGATAATTAGCCACCTAACTACTTTTCACAAGATCAAATGTCAAGTCTCCTGGAGGGGGGAGGGTGAGAATCCATAATATTTGTGCTAAAATTGTGAGATTTGGCAACATCGTCAACTGCTGTGTTGATGATCAGTAGGTCTTGCTCTGCAGGTAGGATCCAGGCCATGATCCAGGCAGACGTGACCAGCACACATGGGCGCGCTTTGTAGGGTGACTGGCATAACTGGCTGTTCTGTTGATGCTGGTGTCATAAAATGCACCTGCTTGGGCTGGTGACTTGCTGTGCTAAGAGATCTGATGCTGTGCTGTGAAGTCTGAGGCTTAAATCTTTTTGTATGCTTTGTGATGCAACTCTTGGGGGAGAGGCAACCTCAGATCGGCGCAGGGTACTTATCCGCAATGAAAAGATTGAGGTCTGAGTCTGAATTGCAGAGTGCAGGAATGTAACCCAAAGGGGAGACTCACGGGGGTCTGGAGGAACTGCACTAGTGTTGATTCAGAGTTTCTCCAAGAAATCTCTCTGGATGGGTGTTTTGTCAGACCAGGTGGGTTTTCCCCAACACTTAGTTTCACCTGATCAGTTGTGTGACGTGGTAAATTGTGCTGGACTGAGTTGGAAAATAGCAGCTCTGGTGGGCCTGGCTCAGCCTTTGAACCTTCTGTGTGACCTCATTTTTCTGTCCCTCTGATTACAGCATAGCAATGGCAGTGACTGAGAGTGACTTTATTTACTGCTGCTTGCAGACACAGAGAGAAGCTCCCATGATCAAGGTCACATGTGCCTGTGAAGCAGGCACATGTGCCTGTGAAGCCAGTCCAGAGCCAGACCTGGGTGAGCCTTGCGTGCTTCTGATAAGGATTGATCTGGCCCTGTTTAGTTCAGTGGTGCATCAGTTGTAAAATGGACAGCCCAGAGGGCACAACTACCAATTTGTTTTCTGCAAGTGAGAAGTGCCACTAACTGCACCTGTAATACCCCATTGCCCTGGCTGTACGGTGGCTCTTGAAAGACGGGTTGATGTGGTAAGGCATCTGCTGCTTGTCTCAAAGTTGCAGAAAGCATTACAGAAAGGCTGCTTGCTTTGGGCTGCAGAGTTCTGGTCAGCATGAAGGGATCTTACTTTCTTAGGGACTCTTCCAGAAATTTAGGCCTTTCTGAGCTTGTTGGGCAGGAATATTTGTTCTGTACCACAGGGTACCTGATATCTCAACCTGTGGAAGCAATATAAATAGGTAACAGTAGAATTTAAGTCTGCACAGAAAAATACTGAATACCTTGAGTAGATGTGAAAGTCTTGGCTTAAATGCTACCAAGAATCTTTTAACTTCAGGGCGAAAAATCTCCAGTCCTGCTCTAATGTTGTCTTTTCACAGCTTGTTAAGCTGTTTATGCCTATGCTTTTAAATTGCTAGCAAGACAGATTGATGCCATTCCAGCATGGCTTTTCCAAGGGATAAGGGGAGGCCGAGTTATCATTCTCTCAAAGATATCAATCATCTCTGTAGGTAGCACGATGATATTCTGTGTTCTGTCCCCGTTAAGCTCTTCAGCTCAACAAGAATGTCTATGCTGAAGTAATGGAGGAGCCAGCTGGTGCCTGTTGGCTTAGGTGCAGCAGTTCCCAAATTACAGTCTGCTTTCCATGCCAAACTGCAAGGCACTGGTCATAAGTGGTCCCCAGAACCATTTTAGAAATATGGGAACATGACAGCTAGTAGCTGTTTGGCCTGAGATTTTTAGGGCGGTTACTGCTCTAGTAATTCAAAATATTCCACAGGCACAGATTTGGAAACTTCCAAAGCTCTTGAGGATGTTGAAATTGTTCACAGCCATTTTCAAACCAACTTTAAGGAACAAGGCCTGCTGCTCACGTCCATGCCAGTCCTATTCATAAAGGCCAAAAGAGATCATTGGTGCTTCTTCAAAGATGCCTACTGAGAATTGCTGCTGGACTGCTTGCACAGCTTTTGGTTTGAGGACCTCTTCTTCTGCATGTTAAAGCAAACTAAGTGGCAAACGAGATGCAGACATAAAGTTTCTGTACAGACTGAGCAGTTGCTACTGGGTCATGACTTAAACTTCTTGGTAATAAACACCACCAAACCTACACTTTGAGCACTGGTCCTGCTGCTTTATAGTACCATCACTCCTCCAAACCTTGGCGGCTCTGAAAACGCTTGCTGCCTATGTATAGGAAATGCAGATTGTATTTAACAGCTGTTGAACTGTGACAGTAACTGAAGGAGCTGGGACCACTCAGCTTCTGAGTAAACACGTGTGTAGATACAACCTGAAATGTCTGTGCAAGTTCCCACCCAAGGACTGAACAGAAGCCAAGCCCATCATGTCTCTCTAGATTCCACATCTGAATTCATGGAGAGCTTGATTCTGAGGATGGCTAAATCCACTCAGCTACTTAAAGAAACCTGCATGCTTGCAATGTCTTTGGAAACCAAGTTATTTCTGGCAATGTCTAATGAAGACCCACAGGTTTGAAAATGTTTGATGATATTCTGATGCTACTCAGATGTCACTACTGATATAAAAGTCCTCCAAATGTCAGAAATACTGTGACAAATATGTTTAGTATAATTCCTGGAAGATGTGTGTATAATGCAGACAGATGTGATAAAACTTTTATTCAATTTGATTTATACATGAATCTAGCCTTTGTAGAAGAATTTGAATTCATCAGGCTTTGCTTTCAATGGTGACGAGGCATTTATTCATATTTCTCTTGACTGACATGGAATTTCTCATACCTGCCACAGGTTGCGAAGCACAGTAATAAGGGATTTGGTGTAGGAATGCAGGCAGTTGCATTAGAAGGTGTGTGGGGCAAGCAGTGACAGACAGCAGAGCTTGTCTGGGAATTTCTCATCTTCAAGACAAATCCCATTATGTCGAGAGGAAACTGTACCTGACTTCATCTGCAAGTATTGCAGTCTTGGGTCAAGTTTCAGATCCTTGATGTAAAATTACAGTAATTGTCAAGCACACCCATGTTTTATTGACACAGAAATGTTAACAAGGAATACTATTTTTGTATGTTATAATTATATCCATAGGGCATTGAAGTGGGAGACTGAAGGAATGCAATTTGTTCTGCT
Source organism: Fulmarus glacialis (assembly GCF_000690835.1). Lineage (NCBI taxonomy): Eukaryota > Metazoa > Chordata > Aves > Procellariiformes > Procellariidae > Fulmarus > Fulmarus glacialis. The sequence continues at coordinate 56,410 of NW_009187049.1, read as the reverse complement.
AAATATGAAGCTGATTGAGATGTGATTTGGCAATAATGTAGAAATAACTGTATGTGGGGGAAGCACCTTGGTTTAGGTTATGAAGACACAGTACTTTTAGATAAAAAAAACCCTTAAAAATAAGGATAAGCTATTAATAGTGAGGCCAATTAACAACTGAAAATGTGTGAGAATTTTTGCTGGGTTTCGCTGTTACTTGATGGCCTCAGATAGCATGTGTATCTGTTTGGGCATTGTGTTTTTAAATAATAGGAATATTTGGGCTCTTTTCTGTCCTTGAGTTTGTAAAGGAGGTCAAATGAAAGGGCCTAATTGTCCCTGATATTTAACACTTCTGGAATTTTCTTCTGGCACAGATCCACTGTCTTCACAAGAGCTATGCTAGCAGAAGATGGGTCTCAAGGTCCCCTGCTCAAATGAATCAGAGGGGTAAGCATTAAGAGCAGGAGGCTTTAGTAATCAGACTCTGGAGCTCAAGAAGAGTGGGGTCAAGGATCCCCTTTTGTTACTGCAGACCCCACTCAGGCAGTTACACAAACACACAAAATCTTCTTAGGACGTACACCAGTGAAGAGTACGTGCTTCATAGGAAAACCCACGTGGTTGTATGAATAAAGGGGAAGGAAAGAAGAGCAAGTACAATGACGGCAAGGGAAGGTCAATATCAAAGTGGCAAAGTCAGGAGAAAAAGGAAGATGAATCTCAAAGGACATACTAAAATCAAGATGTCCAAACTCCATTATCTCTTGCTATCGTTACAAAAAGGCTGATTCACTAACCACCATTTGTTTGGATGTCAATTTTGCTCCGGCCTTCATAATGAGATGGGGGAGGAGGTTGCCTTTAAAATATCTTTGGCCAATCAACGTGGCTGGGAGATAATAACTTTCTGAAGAACTGAAGATGTTCCTGGAAACCTCAGAGATTTAATTGAGGCCTTCTGTCATTAAATTCATATTACTGTGCAATGGAGCTCTGCAACAATCTAGATTAAAATGAGTCATCTCAGTAGAAGCTGGCATCGAGATGGATCCTGTCTATATTAGCATAATGAAGGCTTTCAGATAAACATTCAATTAGTTTGAAACACAGCAATGGAATGGCTTTGTATTAAGAGAAGCAGAGTAGTGTTAATATTGTCTGGTTTTGTGTTTGCTGGAGGATCCTGAAAAGTCTGCTTTTTTGGGGTTTAAGTTTAATTCTTAATAATGCCCTCACTGAAAAGCAAATAACGTATGAAATCCTTAATGGATTTGCAAGTTAATAATAAAAAAGTACTGATTTAAAGCTCAACTGGCTTGCCCTTTTAAATTCCAGAACCAAAGAAATTAAGAGCAGAAAAGGCCATCAAGTAAAACAAAGACTAGAAGAAGTCCCCCCCTCCCACATGCCCTCTCCCACCCCTATTCAGGCCCAATTACCTGTGGCTTGCCTGAAGTAACAGCATTTTCATCTTTGCAGACACAGATGGGAGAGTGCCTAATATTAATTGCTAATGGAATTAAGTGACTAGTCATCAGAGAAATGCTCAGGCAAAGAAAAGGCAATGTGTGTCTTCATAGCCCAAAGTGCAATGAAAAAGCTCCTGTGGCTCTTTACTAAACTGATGCAGACTCATCGTCTATCAGCTCATGTATAGATGTGACTCAGCAACTTAACCCTTCACGTGAGACCTCTTTGGGTAATTGTAAAAAAAGATTGGACTGGAGTAGGTACTGGAGTTAGTTGCTGGGAACACAAATTCAACCTGGGTGTTAACATAATACCAGGAAAAAAGGAGTGCACCTCGCTTCTGCTCATATCCCTTCCCATCTTCCCTGCCCTCAAACTCAGCTTGACAGAGAGAATGAGAATTGCCATGAAGTCACCAGGAGCTTATAAGCTCATTTTTAGGTGAACTGCTTCCCTGCTCCACATGGCAGAACTAGAGAAATGTTTTTCGCACAAATCGGCTCTTTCTCTTGTTCTGTTTTAATTCTGATCCCCTGAATTTCTATGTTGCAGAATTTTCATTCAAAGATTCTGTTCAAGCATTAGCCAGCAAAGCCTGGAAGCACTCTGACAATACAGGTAAGAGTTACCCCTATTTTACGCAAAGGTCAACTGAGATGGGAAATGCAATTCAAGTTAAAATAAGTGCTTAGTAAGTTACAGCACAGATCCTGAGACTTATGACTCTTGTGTTCCATTTCTGATATTAAAAAAAAAACAAAACAAAAAAAAACAACACCAAAAAAACCCACACACAAAACCCTGCCTTTTACAACATATTGCTGTTCCCACCAAAGTGTATAGCAATTTAAGTGTGAATTCCTGGGCCAAATTAAGTCAGTGATCTTTTGGATTTTGCTTCAATGGGAATAGCCTTTTATCCTCTAGACGCCAGTGCAGTTTAGCTCTTTGCAAAGTCACACATCCATGTAGACATTGCTTCCTCCTTGCAATGAGCTGGATCCTGGAAAATCTCTAGAAAAAAGTCACTTCACAGATGAGCGAGAAGAAAGTGGTGAAAATGTTTTTGCACAGAAAACAGTTTCTTTAATATAGAAAGTGGTGTTTCTGGGGAATATAAATGACCCTCTAGATTTTTTTTGTCTCAGAACTTTGGATTTACAGAAAAATGCATGTGGAAATGTTGTTGACCCTCCCCATTGCATCCTGCTTTCTCCAGTTCACTCCAGTACTGCTCTCTTGTGCCCTATAAGCCCTATGTGGTTCATCTGATATCCATACAAATGTGATGCATATATACTTAACTTAGTGTTACATAGTGTGTCAGAGGAAAAGCCAGTTAAAATGGTGATGCTGAGGAGAGAACGCTAGCCCTTGTCACAATACTTGTGTTTTAAATGTTTTTCCCTTTTTACCTCCAGAGGTGGCTAGCATCCTCAGCCAGGATTCCCTTGTGCTTCAGGCAAGAAGGAGGAGCTGTGCAGGCCCGCAGGCATCACTAGGTGGTGCAAGCAGTCCACCAGCTCCAGCACTGCTCTTCTCCCAGCTGGAGGAATAGCAGCTTCTAGCTCCCGGCCCTGGGCTGGGCACCTCAGGGTGAGGACGACAAGCCCGGCTCAGTTTGCAGAAGCCCAGGTAGGCAAAGCCAAACTGATTTGAGTTAGAATGAGAAAGAAACAGAGCTGCATTGCTGTGTGCCCTTGAGCCAGTCAATGCTTTACACTACAGATACATTTTAAATGGGTTAGAAAGTTTCTCCAGTGTAAATTTTTTCATGATGAAACAGTGTTTAAAGAAATATTTTTGGTTTGCTTAAAGATACTGGTACCAGGTAACAGAAAGGTGAGCACTGGAGTTGCATAACCAGTTCATTGGCCAGCAGAACTGTCTTGTGCTCTGTTAATTAACCATCTGGTACGACATCAATTCAGCATCATAGAGCTAGGTTTCCAAGAGAGTTTGGTTCTTAGATATGTAAATGAAGTGTCTAATAATTCCATTACTATTTCAAATTCTTTAATATAATGGTCGTGGAAGGTGCACAATTCTGAACTTTGACACAAAACTGGAATCAATTGCATTTTTCATGAAGTTCCAAGTTAGTTGTGTGAGTGGGTCTCTTACCAGGCAAAAACAGTGTCAGAAGCATAAGCACATTTTCAAGCAGCTGTGAAATTTTGCACGTGAGGAAAACGCACAGCTCTTGGGAAAGGAATAACAGTTGTAGCAGAAGAGGTATATGATATGTTTATATGATACTGAACAGGCCAAGCAAATAACCTACTCTGTTACCCCGTCATGAGAAGTGAGAACATGGTACAGAACAACAGGGATGGGTCATTCGTCGATGGTGTCAGTTTCTGTTTGTGTCCCCCGTTAATCTGAAAAGGAAATGCATCTGAAAGGAATTGCAACCTGGAGCAGACTTTCTTTGAATAACATTCCTCCAAGAATATCCAGGAAAGCAAAAGCTGTCAAAACTGTGAGCCGAATGAATCTCAGTTGGTTCTGAACCATTGGCTTGCTTCCATCTGATGGGAATTTGGTTGTCAAAAGAAAAGCTTATCTGGGAAGGTCAAAGTGAGCAGGCAAATCTGAACTTTTTAAAATTTAATTCCAATCTTTGAGCATTTGTCTTTGACCTAAAGTAGGATTTGAAAATGTTGAAAACTGTTGAAATCACGTAGCTTCACTGCAATTTCCTTCACTGTGGAGTTGAAATATTTACTGTAAAAAATGCAGTTTGGATTTTTGTGGAAGTTGTTTTCCATCAGGGAATCCTCCTGATGGAAAACTCCCAGCTGGTTCTTGAGGTGAGATTTTTATGCCCTGCTTTCTTTCATCTCTTTCCTTTCTGTTTTCCTTTGTTCTCTTCATTGTGCCTTGGCATTAATGGGTTATAATGCTGCAGACCATGGGCTTGCATTCTTCTTGTAGTTTTTATAGTCATCAAATAGACAATGTGTGCGTGTTTCAGAAAGCAGACAGATAAGAGCCTTTGCTGATAAGTGATTTCTTTACCACATTATGTACTTATCCCCACGTAAGTAGCGGTAAGACAAAGGAAGAAGTTCTCTGGGAGTCTGTTGGGGCTGGCCAAATTTTTTTCACTGAAACACTTTCACACACACAATGTTCTCCAGTTATTCTAAAAACGCCACAAATTTAGCAGGAACAGATTTGTGGTTTTTAGTGAAAATCCAGTAATATTTTTTCATATTTTAAACAAGCTTTTAGTTGAATGTTTTTAGAAAAAATTAGTATTAAAAATTACAGACTAGTCGACTTCATTTTGCTGTCCTCAAAACACTGATTAGATAAGCTTACAAGTCTCTTGACTAAGTGCCTGTTTTTAACTAGGGTTAGTTCAAAGTGGGAGAAAGGCAAACAGTGACCATGTTGAGGATTCTGGGGTAGCTGACTGAGCCAACTAGACCCCAAATTTTGAACGTAATCAGGTATCTATAGCATGTGAACACTTTAACCATCTTAATACTATTGACTGGTATTTCAAATTGATTAAACTCCAACAGTTTCTTCCCCTAGTAGAGGATTTGCCAATGGCAATAACTCTAACAGCAATTTTAACTGTGTTTGTCCTACTTAGTGATAGCGAAAACAGACGAGTGAAAGAAAACAAGAAGAAAGGAAGAAGAAGCTTTAGAAATGCTGCAGAAATTCCAGACTTCCTCTGTATGGGTCAGTTTCCAAACTTTGTTATGGGATCACACTACTTTGGTCAATTTAGGTTAGATAGGTTAGGGGTCTGTTTTTGGAAGTTGGGCTAAGGGTAACTGAAAGACAAATGATTTCTGAACAGCTGTTGGAAGGAAAAAAAGGAAGAGAGGCCTTTGGTGAACAGGATGCCCCCTTCACCCTCTACCCTAGATAAAATTTTATTTCTATATGTGCCAGGTCTGGCAACATCAGTGCCTTGACAAATATAAACTGTTCACAAAATCTTTTGCAGGGTACAGAGCAAAATACCCCATCTCAAATAGTACCCTATCTCAAAGCTGGAGAGGGGCTACACATTTCAAATAGCAGCTGTACATGAGAAACAAAGCACTTTGGATTCCCGTGCCCAAACTCTTCTCCTTCTGAGATGTGAAGTATTCTTCTGAGACTAAAGAGGGAGGTGAGGTACTTGACAAACCATTCGTGGGTCAGAAAGAGGATGTGGTACTGACACACATTTTACTTTAAGAAACAAAGCAAAGAGTGGTAATTTATTTCAAATTTCAGACCTTTGGAGTGCAGGCAGAATCTGCTCACATATAAAAACCTGCTCCTTGATTGACTTGTTTCATTAGCTGTATGAAATGAGTCAAGGAAACACTTGGGAAACTAGTGAGATTTAGAAGCAAAGAGTAAATTCAAAGAGATGATTTGAAGGTTATGTGGTAAAATGCTCAGTTTCTTCAGCTAATTAGGGCTGCAGAGACTGTTGGGGAATGTGCACTTTCTAGGTCATATTAAGTTTAAGAAGCTGCTTCTTTCGCCAATTGAAAAATAAAGCTTGGCTGAACTCTGTTTGCAATCGAGTTATTTTCCCCCTAGGTTATCTGTCTTCATTTATTCTTGCCATATACTTAACAACTAAATAAGGTAGAGGCAGAAACCAAAACCACACCAGTTTATTAAAATCTACAGTTCATCTTCCCTTCCCCTCTTGAAGGTCCTCCAAGCAATTTTGAACTGTAAAACTTCATATATATAGAGGTGGTACTTAAAATGTACTTATTCAGCTGCACCTGATGATGGCTGCTGCTGCTGAATTTCCGATGCTCTGAAAACATGAACAAAAAGTCCAAATGGCCCAGTCCTGGGCTCTGTTCATCTCAGGAAGCTGACTGTCTTGGTAGAGGATGTGACCCAGGATTTCTAAATGGGAAGTTGTGGCTTAGGAAGTTTTTTCTTCTGCTGCAGTTGTGCAGCTTCTGATTGTTCCAGACTCAGGACAGATTCAAATCTGAAATCATAGCTGATCCTGCCATCCCCATCTTACACAATCATGTAGTACCTTTCTGAGCAACAAGTCATCATCTTCTTTTGAGCTTCTGTCAAGGCTCGTTCAACCATTCACACCTTTGTGCTTCAGTGAGTTCTTCTCTAGTTATGTATCAGTGGCATTATCTGTTATTTGCAGGCATGGCCTGCAGGCAGAGAAAAGTCTGAGATAAAAACAGTGAGAAAATCCATCCCATTGAATGAAATGTAGTCAGGAAACAGTATTTTGTTTTTGTTTTTTTTTTTTAAAGTCTATGAAAAATATCGCTGTTTCTACTTTTGTTCCTTAATCAGGAGATGAGCAGGTTTTTTTCTGACAGTGAAGTCTTTATTTTCAACTGCTTCTGCAGTTCGGCTTTTGTGCTTTTTTTCTTGAAGAAATCCAAAATAAAGCTGGTATTTTCACCTTCCATTTGTGTTTCATTCTGGATTTTAATAAGCAAATGAAAAATTGCTATTTCATAATGAAATGGAAATGTAATTCGACTTGTAAGCAGGCTTTTTTGCTTTATCTAGAAACTTTACCAAAGGGTATCAAAACTATTACTTTGTATTTTGTGAAACAAAAGTCTTTGGGCTTTCAACCACCTTGCAGTCTACTGAAGTGGAAACGTAGCTCTCTGAGCCACTGATTTCAGTCTCATTCATGAAGTTCTTGACACTATTTTTAGATCAAAACCTTTTATTTAAAATTGAGACTTTCTACTTCTTCAGACAGCCACCTGAGCTTATAGCTAGAGTACACAGTGTTCATTTTTCATGACATCTGATTTTTGCAGAAGCAGTATCCCTGCCTCAAATATGCCAGCAATGAAGGATGTATTTACTGTCCGTTTCTATAATATCTGCAGTGGTGGCTCCTATGGGCTGGTGGCAGGTAGGATGTGGAGAGGATATCTCTTTAGGTACATGCTGGAACATGATGCAGGTCTTCATGCTGTCTTCACACACTCTTCCAGAACCTGATCCCTCTTTTCTCCTGTGCTGCTTCTGGGTATTTTCAGTGCAAGACAAGGCCTGTAACTACAAGGGCTGCACAAGTTCAGGACCCCTGAGAGATAGTAAGCCAGCTAACTGGCCAGTGCCAAAGAGATCTGGCTAGGATTTAGCTCTGGTTTTCTCTCCAGGAAAAAAAGTACACAAGGGAAGAAAGGAACAGCCCCCACTATTCTCTTGCTTTTTTTTATGTACCACAATGCATGAAAGACAGTTATTCCTTTCAGACCTTTTCCTTTTTCTAATAAAAAGCCCCATTCCAAGAAGACTGCAGTGCAAATTACCTTCTCTATTCAATTACAAAATCTGATCACTGCTTTTTCGTTTTTCACCAATAATAAAAGCTATTGAAGTAAAGCAGTCATCTCTCGTTATGGAAAAGCAGGCAGTAAGTCACCTTGATATTAAAATATATATTGCTATACCCTTTCTTGGGAATGTAGTGCAGTGATTGCTTAAGACGATGACAGTAGGGACTAGAGGGAATGTTGTATTTTTGTGGAACACTTCCAGGGATAACAGGTGAAATCCTCCACTGGTTTAAATCAGCAAAGCTCCACCAAGCTGCTACTCTGGCTGATGTAAATTATTATGTCTTCATTGAGGTCAATGGCCCAGCTCCTCAGGTCTTGTAACTTGGGATATTTCCCTGAAATACAAACTATAATCCAGTCATTTTAGATGAATATAACAACCCAGGTGCAGTAGATCCGTAACTAATGTTCTAGGCTGTGTGCTGGGATATGCTCTTAGGACAGGGTAGGAATTTGGCATGGCCTTTGCTACCCATGTAACAGGTTGAGGAATAACCAAGCAAAGATGTGCCGTATCTTCAGGCTGTCTTGCTGCCTGTCATGGCTGAAGTGGCAAACGTCAGCTAATTACACCTGGAAATTATTCTGGAAAAAGAAAAAAAAAGGATGGGGGTTGTTTAAGAGCAGTAGGGACTTGAATTCACAAAGCTTTTCTAGTGCTTGTGGTTTTGCTGTGGTTCTGTTGTGAGAACTCAGGTGATCAAAGAATTAGTGAAGCAAAGGCTGGCTCCAGTGCTGTGCTACTAAAGTTTGAAGAAAAAAAACCAAAAACCTTGCCCCTACAGAGTGAAAACTAAAGATTCATCATACTAATAGGAAACAGAAGCCAAGAACAGGTTAGGGATAAAGTGTTACAATTAGATAATATTTGAAAACTCAATGGAGCACCCTTCAAACGTCAGGTTGTTTTATAATAAGTACCCGTAGGAACACTTCAGAGGTGGGAAAGCTCAAAGTAAAGGTCGAATGTTTAACCCCTAGCTTTAAAAGGTTCTACATGCACCTTACAAAAGCAGACAGAAAATACATACTGGTACTTCTCATGTGATATATGAAGGGGTTTTTTTGCTGTTTTTTTAATCCATATTCATGCATATTTTTGCAGGTTTCTTTAAATATGAGATACTGTTCTGTTTCAGCAATGTATGATCTGCATTGCATTTTTGTGTGGCAGAGAAATGTTAGCTTTCAGACATTACAAATCAGAAATGGGAGTGACTTGGCTAATTCTAGCAGTGTTAGCACAGACAAACCTTTAAGCAGTTCACCTTGAATTCTGAGATCAAGCACTATGGATTCATATCCAGCCTTCAATGTTACCATGCATTAACTTTGTCCGCATAATGAATGCTAGCATAGTGCTAACAGTTTTATTTTTCTTTCTTCACAATAAATTCATGAAAAGCCTTCCATAGCAGTCTTTTAAAAATTGAAGAGATCAAGCATGAGATTTAAAACAGGAATCCCTATTGAATTTCTGTGCAGACACATGTGTAGTCAGAGTGAAATCATGATATTTACAAATATTTAGGCTTATGTTTGTGTGGCCTTGGACTCTGCCTCAGCTTTTTAAAATATCTGCCCAGCGTGATAGAGAAAGCAAGGGTTCTGATTTTGAACACTGGCCATGAAAAGCCCTAGAAGGACAAAATCCATTTGCAGGCCTTTTATTTATTTATTTATTTATTTTTAGACTTTTGCATAGAGTGAAAGGTAGCTTAGGTCAGTTTCAGCTGCCACGTATTGCTCCTGCTCCCATATTGTGGGTCCTCATTCTGAGACCACCAGCTTCTCAGGGTGAACATCTGAAAGTCATATTCATACTCTATTGGCATTAGCCCTTAAAGCAAGGTTGATGACACCACGTGATCTATCTTGTGTGTATGCTCTTTGGAAATAGTTGTCTGATACAATGGGTCTTCTCTTTTGGGATTTTAGTTGCCAGGATGAGTAATGAATAATACAGCTAGAAACATTAGTCCAGGTTATCCTGGCCCTATGAAGGAATCAGTTCTAAACTGAGCTCATGGCCAAGTTTTGGGTGAACTTGGGAAGGAAAACATCAGCCTCTCCTTGCCCTTTGTCTTCTCTTTGCCAATTCAGCTTTCCTTTTCAGGTGTGCGCCCCCAGCTCAGGCAAGAGAGTGCTGCTTTCATTTAGTGTGCAAGGCAGAAATACTTATGGTGAAAAATACTGATTCTGAAGAAGAAAACATTTACTTTCCTATGTATCTCCATTGTGTTGTCAGCCTTGCAAAACTGTCAGTTGGAGTCAGTCATGTTTGCAATGCATTTCCTCCTTTTTCTCCCCGCAAAAGATTCTGTTTTCTAGTCTATATCACAAAGCAGCTTATTTTATACTGAAGCTGGAGTGGGTTTATTGGTCGATGAGTTGTTCTCTCTCCCTATATATATATGCATATATGCATATATATATATAGGTATATAGAGTGATACACCACATTCTGCCTTCATTCTGACTGTGAAGGTGAAATTGAAGTAAGGGTGGTCTGGCTCTCTTCATCTACTGCCAGGAGAGTACATTAATTCCTAAACAAGCAAACGCTGTAGTCGCTTTAAAGCGTATCCTGAGCTCTTTGAAGTTTGTCTGCTGTGCCAGTGATTTGAGAAGCAAGTGGACCAGAGCTGATGTTAGCACGTCAAAGAGCCTGCTCTATTTTCACGGTGAAAACTCTATTTGAAGTTCTGTGTTTAATGGTGTGGGACTCCGTAGACCCCTGAATTGCATGCTGTTATTCCAAATGTGCATTGTCTCTATAGGAATGCAATTTCACAGTCATTAAACATTTTAAGTTCATCAAGTGCTAATTATAGCAGAGAGCATGACAGCAGAATCTTCAAAGCCCTGGTGGACAGAAAAGCCTATTGATCATTCAATTGATTTTTATTACTTGGTATTGAGCGGCGGGGCTGCCTGCTGTTGTATAATCTGTTTTTTTTTTTTCTTTTCTGCTTATTATACTAGACTCATGAAATAGCCTAGCTTGCTCTGATACAGGGCATTGTTTGAGTGGCATATCACCTGGTGTAGCGTACTGCATTAATGCAGCTCTCCAAAATTCCTGTCAGTGCTATTTTCTCTTCTAGGGAAAGTGCTGCTTTTTCTAGACCTTTCCTCTGGAGCTATATATCCAAAGATCATAGAATCATAGAATCATGAAGGTTGGAAAAGACCTCTAAGATCATCAAGTCCAACCGTCAACCCAACACCACCATGCCCACTAAACCATGTCCCTAAGCGCCTCATCTACACGTCTTTTAAATCCTTCCAGGGATGGTGACTCCACCACTTCCCTGGGCAGCCTGTTCCAATGCTTGACTGCTCTTTCAGTAAAGAATTTTTTCCTACTATCCAATCTAAACCTCCCTTGGCACAACTTGAGGCCATTTCCTCTCGTCCTATCACTGGTTACTTGGGAGAAGAGACCAACCCCTACCTCGCTACAACCTCCTTTCAGGTAGTTGTAGAGCGCAGTAAGGTCCCCCCTCAGCCTCCTCTTCTCCAGACTAAACAGTCCCAATTCCCTCAGCCGCTCCTCATAAGACTTGTTCTCCAGCCCCCTCACGCGCTTCGTTGCCCTTCTCTGGACACGCTCCAGCACCTCAATGTCCTTCTTGTAGCGAGGGGCCCAAAACTGAACACAGTATTCAAGGTGCGGCCTCACTAGTGTCGAGTACAGGGGCATGATCACCTCCCTACTCCTGCTGGCCACACTATTTCTGATACAGGCCAGGATGCCGGTGGCCTACTTGGCCACCTGGGCACACTGCTGGCTCAGGTTCAGCTGGCTGTCAACCAGCACCCCCAGGCCCTTTTCTACCAGGCAGCTTTCCCCAAGCCTGATGATGTCTCAGAGACTGAAATGAGCCAGCTTCTGGTGTGCTGATGTCGACTTGCACACCGGCTCCATTGGCTTGGTGAGTTTCCACTGTGGGAGGGGAAGGAGAGTTTGGCAGTGTGCTGAGACATAGTCACTCATTGTAGTTTTGGTGCTGCTCTTGGGATTTACTGTGTGTGATCTGAGTATTGACTCACTAGGAGCATTGATCAACCACAGTATCAAGCCACTTGTCTTTGCAATAGTAAATAAGCTGAGAAATGGTCTTTGCTGTACCAACTGCCACAAAGCTGTAAGGTTTCTGCTAAGCTCCTGGGGGACAGGCAAAAAGGAACAAGAAGTCCTGCCATTCCTGTAAGCTGCTTCCTCTTGTGACTTGCTATGTCTCATCTCTCCCCTCTTACACTCTTTTCTCCATCCTGTCTCTGTTAGCTGCTGCTTGCAATGGAAGGATAAGCACAGATACCTGCAAACCTGCCAGTTGAGGAATTAAGTGTTCAGGATGAATTTTGATGTTAATGAGCCACACAGAGCAGGCAACAGGCAGCCCCAGAGGATTCTTCAGGGGCTTGTGCCAGATACCTGTGAAATAATTGGAAAGATTTCCACTGACTTCAGTAAGCTTTGGTTCCCTTCCTAATCGCACCCTCCCGTGTTTCCCAGGGACTTGAATCCAGGAAGCTAGATATGCTGTGCTCATGCACCCACAGCTCCCTAATGTTCTTTCTGTGCCAGGGCTCTGGAGAAACAGGCTGTATCCCAGCTGCGCTTTGGTCTTCTGGGTACATTAGTTACACACCTCAGGGCCTCAGTTTGCGCATCTGCAAAGATAAAGATAATGATAGATGCTTCTTTTAAAAACAATACCTGAGGACTTCTCATTTGTTGTGTAGAGGAGCTGATTGCTTCCATTGTTAGTTTGAGTGACTGGACAGCGAGAAAACAAAATGGATATATTTAGTATCAGGGCAGCTACATTGATGATCCTCTGAGAGCCCACGTGTTGTGGCAGACAAAGAACAGACCACTGTTGGGCCAGAACCAGTTATCTTAGCTGAATTGTCTCTTTGCTATAAACAGCCTATATTTAGGATAGGATCTTTGAAAGCTGTCATGATTGACCGAGTGTGATCACGTTGAAATCAAGTGCCAAAACTCAACTGCATTAGGAAGGAATGTAGACTGCTGCAGACTTTTGTGGTAAAGAACATCCTGAATGCACAATCACTCTTTCGTGTTAAGGATATTTCTGCTAGCTCCTTCTGTCAGTTGTTTTCTTTAAGAATTCAGGGGAGAAAAAGAAAGGAAAGAAGAAAGCGCATTTAAGATGCAAGGAGACTAAGCCATGTTAAGTTTCATTTACAGAGATGAATTGGGAACAGGTGCTTCACGTAACTGAGGGGCACCATTCTGTGAGAGAGCCCTTGAGAGTCAAGAGAAAGGAATTACGAAGAGCAACAGTATATTCAGAAAGATAACTATAATCAAGCCCTTTCCATGTCTATTAAGGGGAAAAGACAACAACCACAAATGCAATGGAGAGATTAAAATTGACTTTGTAAAAAGCCATTTTTATTTATTTTTTGTTTCTCTGAAATAATTTCAAAACCGAAGGCAGAAATAATTGAAGCATTTACAGAATATATCAATAATACCTCATTATGCAGCTTTGCTTCAATCCACTGATTTCAATTTTCTTTTGAACAAGCGGTGTTTATCAGAGGACTTAGCATATGAATGGGGAGGAGGGAGAAATGTAAAATACATGCTCTAGATTTACATGTCTTAGGATGCCAAATAGCCATCAAAACTAGTTGTTTCTGAAATGCTTTATAAACCTTATCTTATGTGTTGACCCTAATCAGAGTGATTAATTTCATAATGAATTCTTTCTACACACGCCCTATCTTATTATCATCCTTAGTCTAAATTAACAACATCATGATAATAATTAGTAGATATGAAATTGTCTCTTCACTACTTCTCATAGCATGTGGGCTTGATATAAAAGAACAACAAAAATGACAATTAGAGGAAAACATGTCAGCTGTATTGATTGTTGTGCACCTTAACCCTAGCATCTGCAAAATAGGCTTTATTTAAATGTGAATATCTTTGATATTCTCCTTCTATTTCTCCTCCTATTTTATTTCAACAGTTTTCCTTCCTGCAAGAGGCAAACGTCTCCCCCTCAAAGCTCACTACAAAAAGATTAAAGTAGAATTTTAGAGCCTGATTCAAAGTGTGCTGATGCCAGATTTTGGAGCAAATGAGCAATAGGGACCTATGTTGCAGGACAGCATCAGTGTCTGGAGATCCATCTGTAATCTGTAAACCCTTCTTGAGGTTTCAGCCCTCCAGAAACCTCAGAAAAAGTGGACGTCTTTATACCTTGCACTGTGGTTTTATGGCCTCATGAAGACAAATTAATTTGAGTAGGGTGGTGCTGTCATGGTGCCAGATCCATTCCTTGCTCTGCCTCGCGACCTAACCATGGGAAGGTAGTGTGAGAGGGTAGTGGAACTGCCCATGTTTAGAAGAGCATAAGACAGATATGAAACTACAGCCTTAGCCCTTTTATTGGGCTTTACTGAATACATTACTGTGCATCAATCAATTACTGAAATAAGAAGTCTTCTCCCTTCTCTGAAGGTAGAAATCTCTTTCTACAGTCATGGCTGTAAGACGATAGTCCCTGTCAGTCCACAGCCCTACCTTTAGGCCCAGCTCTGTTACAGCCTTCAAATTTCCTCTTTCCTTTATTCAAAGTCACTTTTCCAGCCTGTGCAGTCACAAGAAAACATGACACGCCTGCATTAACAAATTATTGCCTGAAGCCAACAGCTTGAACAGGGACCGAAACAGGACAAGGCACATGGAAAAATTGCTTCAGAATGTTTTGTTCATGCACCTGACTGATGATGTATGGTAACAGGAAAAAAAGAGATGTTGTGTTGTTTTTTTTTTTTTTTTAAGCGAGGTAATGATCAAGACCATGGAATATTAAGCACAAAAGGAGTCTCTTCTCTGAAACAGAAGATGTTAAGTCACTTTAGTTCTTTAATGCAAGCAGAAGAGCTCAACTTTAGCTTCTCATTCTTGAAATTGAAGTTAGAACACATTCCCTTGATGCCATTTCAAAAAGACATAGCTAACATTTCCCCTGCAAAGGGAGGTATTTTGATGTTTTGCAAAGAAAGACTGTGACAGAACCACATTGTTCACGGTCAAGATGAAGGCGCAGCTATCACAGAAATATAGTCCCTTGTGTGTTTCTTTTTTTTCTAAATCAGTTGTGAACAGCTTTTAAACTATCTTTATATTTTTGAAACGAGCATCTTGAAGTGCTGCCTCTATTGCAAAATCTGCAATTCAGTGTGCAGGTTAAAATGTTAAGCACAGAATGTAGTCTTGATATACAGATAGTGAATGTTTCTTTGTTATTGGTGGTACTAGTGTGAATTCTAGATCATCAAACCAAGTTCACAGTCCCCTTGTGCTTTGTGCTGCACACACAGGTAGTAGGAAAGATTCAAAGGCCCTCTGCTCTGCACACACCAAGGGTATATCTGAGATGTAACCATGACCTGCCTGATGCACCGTTCGTCTAAAAGGTGAGGGCCTACCAGCAGGAAAAACATGGCACAGGCCACAAACTCCAGAACCTTTAGAATGAATACATCTACAGAAACAGTGGTCAAACAATGAATTTGTGGTTCATATATTTTGTCCTGACTATTTTTTCAATCTTCAAAAATTAAATTAAGATAATGGGTAGTCAAAAAGTTACTTCACAAAGCCTTTAGGTATTTCATTTTTAAAAACACCAAAAAGAAATGTTTCCTGACTTCTACTTCTCAGGCCAAGAATATTTGCCAAATTCTACTGAATTTTGGAAAATGAAACAAAGTTAATTTCCATTGTGTAGAAGTGTTCGCAAGCTACTCTTTAATCTGAGAACAGAAGCTTCTTTGGCATTCTCACCTGTTGCTTACCATGCTCTGCAGCACAGCAGTCTGGAGTCTAGACCTACTCGGTGGCAGCATGTCCATACAGAAGAAGGCAGCGGAATTTACAGCAGTATCTGTACTTGTAAAGCCGAATAAATTTCAATGTAAGTAATATTCAGCCCCCAGATTTGCTCCCTCCTTTAATTTTTAATAACTCTGCACTAATTCCTGTCTCATTTGTGTGGTTACATTGGTCCTCTTATGCTTTCAGTTCACCTTTGGCTTTGGTTCGGAACATATAGTTCACACAAGTGAAGTTAACGTGACATGAATGGGTGGCTATCGGCTATATGTAGCAACCAAAAACCCTTTAGTTCTAGTCTGTTTACCTGTCCGGTGAGATTTGGACATTATCCAAGCCACATCTTGTGTTGTTCAGATAACAGGGACTGATCTTAGCCTCACTTTAACTCAGTTACTGGCAATAACTCCAGCTTTTGCTCTACTACTTGACTTTTGTATATCAATGCTGATTTAACCAGCTTGAAGGTCAGGTGCTCTTGGGATATTACAAAGAACTCAGGTGCTATTAAGGCACTTAAAATCTGTGAACGTTTTAAATATTAAGATACTAGTGGTCACTTAAAACAGTGGGGTCTGCAGAGCTGAGATGTTTTGGGAAAATAACCTGTCCATAATCATGACAACCCTGGGTGTTCTGGTGGTTTAATGGTGTTGCACCCCGTGGAGATTTAGGGACTCCACAGCGTAGCTTGTGAATGCCTTCGCTCTCTAATCTAGTGAGGTGAGTAGGCACATGGTAAAAACCGTGTGCAAACTTCTCTCTTAATCATACATCAGGAGTGTCATTTGGGATGATCTCAGGCTGGAGTATTTTCTAAGTGACCTCCAGGCCTGTAAAATCCGTCAGGCACCCAAAACATCTCTGCAGAGCTGTAGGCAAGCAAAGGGGCTGAGGAGATACGGAGGATTCAGCCCAGAGCATGTGTTTCTGCTTCAGTTCCACTAGAGTGCAGTTTTGCCACAGCCAAAGCCGAGAAGAGCAGATAAGGCCGGGGGTGCAGCATGCAAATTCTCTCAGCATGCGCTTTATCCCACATAGTGTTGTCTCACTGAGATTAGGATGCAAGCTCTGTTACTTGGTTGTGTACAAATCCATATTCGGTTTTTGAGCTGAACTAATACTAAAGACTGAGAAGTCCTGTTAAAGATCAGGTATTTTATTTAGATTCAAATCAGAGATTTTGATTGTACTCTGAAACCCCAGTTTAGCTTTGATTGTATTGGAACTAGATAAATGCTTAATGTTTGGCATATGCTTAGTTGTACATGTTTGAATTACTTTGCTGAATCAGAATCTCCTTTAATATAAGATGTGGAATTGGCGGGAAATTTGCCATTGGGTAAGACATGGTCAACCTTTGAGATTGCACTGAACAGTAAATTATGTTGATCCTTTAATAAAGAAAGCTTGGCTGACTTAGTATATTGTGTATGTGTTCAGTGAGCTCAGGGAAAATCCCAAAATTAGATTAAACTTTGGACTTTCTGGAAAGGAAGAAAACAAGAAGTGCTTAAGTTCTGATAGTTTAATAAAGAGATGATTACTTCTAAGCATAGACTTTTTTGGTGTTTCAGAATACTGAATCATCAATTCATGTAGTGCTTTTGTTATCTGTCAAAAAAACTTTGCCTTCCCTCCTCCAAACAGTTTCAAGAGGAGTATTTTTCCCATGCAAAACTGTTTCACTGAAACCCACTGATTTGTGCAGCTGTACTGTTTAGAGTATTGCTAAACATGTGCTGCATACCATGGTTATAAAGTGATTAAATTCCCCCTCTGAAAAATATGTTTTATAACCTGGCCTCCTGTGGCCTGATTGACACTGTAGTGCAAGTCGTAGAGTCTCCCTCCCTACCTTATGCACCTAGACCTCTTGCGTCAGTTCTTACATCCTTTTTATGTATTACTAAATACTCACGACAAGCTCCAGAGGGGCAGACCTAGACAGAAATACTCTGTGTAGAAAGCTTGTACAGAAAACTCAGCTAGTACACAAGCAAGTCCCTTACACACAACTGAGAGAAACTGACCAGGAAAATGAAGGGAAAAAATTTGTAACTGTACCTGTCTCTCTCAACTGCAGGAATGAATGACTGGTCAAACTGCACAAGATAAATGTGAATTAAAGCTGGCTGGTAAGAAACATTAGTTCATCTAACGTGAGTCATGAGCTTTCGATTCATTTCACCTAGGCCTGTCAGAATATTCAAATAGCTGTAACAAACACTGAAATAACTAGTGTTTTTCAAGTTAAAAAAATGGGCCTATAACTTTCATAAAAGCTACAAACCGTTTGTATTTAACCAGCTCTAAAATATTGTAGCTTATGAATTTCCTATGAAATGTCAGTAATTATAGAAATGCTTATAGGGATGTCAGCGAAATTGTTTTTCAACTGCTTCTATTGGGGACTGTTAGCTTTGTGTTAGTATTAGCCACGCTTGTCAAATAATTTTGCTACAAGAAGACTTTCAAGAACTGGATATTTCACGAAAGCACTTGAATTGTCCTCACTTGCATTATTGCCTTCTGATTACTTATGTTGCCTTCTGATAGATTGTCTTCAAAACTGTTTGGCCTGCAGCCTTCCAGGCATGTGACAGGGAAGACAGCTGGCCCAAAGTCTTTTTGTAACCCTAATCCCTACTTTTGAAGATGTGCTTCTTTAAAAGCTATGTTATAGAGACATGCTTTCAAAAATTGCTGTCATCTGCAATAACTGAGCACAGGATGAATCGGGCTTACTATTTCATTGAGAGGAGAGTGGGGCCTAGCTGAGCACTTTACAGGGTAGCCTGAAATATCCTCACAAGGTTCAAAGAATTCTCTTCCGAAGTATTTCCCATGTTGGGAATGCTGCCTGAGCTGCTCAGATAGTTATGTCATGTTTACCTCAAGATAGTATCTCAGCTGGTTGTGAGCATTACTCACCATATCCTCTTAGAAGAACCCAGCCTTAAAAACTGGCAGGTGAGCAAAGGCAGGATGGAGAGAGGAATGCCCTGAGGTCTTTGTTCAACAGAGTGGATATCTGCCAATTGAAACAGAAGCAATGAAAGCAAAACCTGCTTCTATAATAAATAGTAGCTTTCCTTATGCCTCCTAACAATGTTTTGCCCTCACCAAGAAAGGACCTGTGATTGTGACATTCATGGTACCCCGGACATATTACTGCTGGGTTTAGTTTGTGTACCTAATTAAAGCTGGAATGGCTCATGGCTCACTGCAGCTTTCCATGACATGAAGCCTCTTGACATTATTTATGCGACTGCTAAGTGACACAGAAACACATCCAAGGGAGAAGCAGAGAGGAACAAATGGCTAAAGAAAGGTCAGGGCAATACCACATGGCTGCTTGGCTGCTTCCTAGAAATGGAAAGAGAAATTCTGCTCCCCTTGAACTTCTCCTTTTCTGTTCTTTGTTAGCAAAATTAGTTTATGGGTTGTGACATTGAGGGCTTAATTTTCCTTTTATTGCTTTGGAGGGCCGCAAATACATGCAAAGCAATAAAGTAGAAATATGAATGTAGACGTTCTCTTTTAAAACTGCCAGGAATTGGCTGTCACACAGATAGCATCGTTTCTCTTTGTGCTTTATGCTGCAAATCAGGGCAAGATGCTTAAACATATTCTGTGTGTTTCAGGAACATCTGTTGGCATATCATCATCTGAGAACAAATTTGCCAACCCCCATCAGAAATGCCACTAATACATGTTTATATCAGGAGTCCAGGCATGTAGCAGGAGCTCAGCATTGTCTTGAAGCTATTTTTTTTTTGTCATGGTATACCAGCCTCTGAAATCTAGTATGCAGGAAAAGGTCTACAGTCTGATCAGTGGTACAGGACAGGTTTTGTAAGAGGAGCAATGTAATGGATGAGCAGGTTCTAAGCAAATATAAGGAAATGCTTTCTCATACAATGTGAAGTTAATCTGTGGAACTTGTCACCATAGGATGGTGTGGACGCTAAGAGCTTACAAAGGTTCAAAAAGTGACTGAATAAATTCAGAAAAAAACAGAAAAATCACTGGAGAGTGCTAATGCCCATCACCACATCCCATTCAAGGGGCCTTATGTCTTGGATTACTGTAAGCTTTGGTGTAGCTGGGAAATAACCACTTCAGTCTTGCTTTGGTCTTATCCTTGTCCACAGGCATCTGCTACTGGCCACTCTCCAGAACAGTCCAAAAACAAGTATAGTTTTTTGCATTACAGAGAGCAAGAAATTTCATAGATGCTTATTCTGTAGTTAGATTCTTAAAACTAAACAAACACTCATGCCACTTAGCATCATTTTACATACAGTCAGTTGGGAAGTCTTCATATAAACTGCAAAGATTACCAAGTGGCAGGCCAGGCTGATTATCTTTATTTCTTTCAGTGTAACATGCCATTTCCTTCAAAATGAAATCAAACCCACAGAAATATGAAATGTTTGCTTTATATTTTGTGGACTCAAATATTGCAGTGACACAGGAATTTTCCAATATGGGGAAAAATTCCACTCAAAATATCCTCCCGGCCCCAAAGGGCTTCTAGCCTTTAACTCTTTAGCTCTTCAGCTCTGGGGCTGTTATGTGTGTTGGCATGTTTGCTCTAGGTTGATATCAAGCAAACAGAGACTGTGAAAAAGAGCTTTGTTTTTAAGAAGCCCATTATGAAAATGTAGATCAAGGAAAAAAAAACCTAAGTCTCTCCAGCTAAGGCCAGAAACACAATAAAATGAGGTTTTGAAGGGCAAAGTGAGAGCATAAAAGAAAATGAGAGAAGAGAGAGGGAAGGGAAGGAAAAGAGTTCAGATGAGGTTAGAGATGTGCTAAAAAAAAAAGAACCAACACATTAAAACTCATACCGTGAAGAAAAGGCCAGTGGCCTTGCTGATAGACTGATGGTTTTGTGGGCCAGAGGTGGGACTATGTTACACTTCACAGCCCTGACTTGACCTAGGCTGAGTGACAGTCTGTATTTCCCATTTCCCAACCATTAAGGATTTAATTTGGTTCATACTGCCACTATTCTCTCCTGAGTGTTCATTTCTTCCTATTTAGAAAAATGCCATATATCCTGCAAGGGCATCATGAAAAAGTCTGTGTGCAATTTCGGTTTAAAACACAAAGCAATCCAGATTCTGACTGTCTGTCTCCTTTTCATTTCTAATTTGCACAATAGGTGGATCTTTTTTAGCAGTGAACTGACTTTGCTATACACATTCTTTGCAGGACATGAAGTAGTTTTGAGTTGTTGAATATAATGTGTCTTCAGTCTGCTGGAAAATGTGTACTGTGTAAGCCAAATGCAATTTGAAAATGTTGTGCTTAGATATTTACATTTTTGGTCAAGATGTTTTGATCTATATGTTATGCTGTGTCAACTTCCAAGGCCGGAGAGGGCTTCGTTGTGCTAAAATGTCCTTGATATAATTCAGCTCCTAGATGATGTTTAAACTTTAGCAAGAGCTGCATAAGGCTAAATCTGAGCCCAAATAAGTCTAATCTGCTGAGTGAGATCTTTCAAAGGTAATCATTCTGTCTTGCATTAAGGTCTCATGAAAATGTACCTACTGGTATCAGCTGATGTCCATGGATTTTTGTCAGGGCTTGAGAATGCAAACAAAGCAAGCAAAGCATTGGAACATATTCATGAATTTAAATGTTTCTACTTTTATTGTGAAACACAAACATCAGATTTCAGATAAATGGCTAGCCTCTGCCATAATAATCTGAAATGAAATACTCAGATTTAAAATAATACACACTGAAAAAAAAAAAAACCCCAAACATGCAGAACAACCAAACAGCAGTGCCTTGAAATGAAAACTAGGGAAAAATTGTGCTGGGATTTTCCAAGTCAGTCATCTTTGGTGTGGCCCTTCTGTGAATCATGTCAACAAAATTAACACTGACTTCAGTGGAGCAGTCCTGCTGGTTAGTGCTGAACACTTACAACCCCTGCTGCACACATGAGCACATACTGCCAGTTACATTTGACCTGAGCAATGGTACACACAACTTGAGCTCCTCCAGCAGGAGTTGTTGGTGCATGTAGCTGTCAGAGTCTTCATCTCCTAGCCTGACAGCCTAGCTTAATTCTTAGAAACCTAAGGAGAAGAAAACAGTCGCCAAGCTGTGAATGAAGTTGCATGGTTCGCCAGGATTTGATTAATGATTTTAAGCACACGTGCTGGTGTAGGACTTATGGGAGCCAGTCACTTTGTACTTCTGAAGAGGGAGTGGCAGTGTTTGTTAGGATTTCCCATACCAAGGATTGGGTAATGCAGTGGTCTCAACTGACTGCCACAGGCATTGTGGTCCCTTCAGCCCTTTATCTGGTAGTTTACACTGCCTTAAAAGTCATAAAATGTGCATGTATTATAGCAATACCCAGAAGGAAGAACCCACTGCACGAAATACAATGGAAATTTAGCAAAACTCTTGGCTTGGCGCTGGTGGCAATTCCTTTGACGACAAAGCCATTTGTGTTTTGCAAGCAATAAAACCTCATTGCATTCCCTCCCACTTCTTTTCTCTACAGCTTGCATGCACTTGCAGTTAACTGCAGGGAAACTTCCCATTTCTTCCTACTAAGATCTCCATCTCACTCTGTTTTGGAAGAAACACAGAATTAATTTTTGTTTTGTTTCCAGATCTACCACACTATTCTCTAAATCCCCATCTGACTTGCACCATGCAAACTCCTTGCTGTAGAGAAGAGAGGGGGGTTTGGAAAAGATACTTAATTTAAACCCATGTGTAAGATAAGTACCTTCTCCGTAAAGCGCATTGACATCTCCTTATGAAAAGAGCTAGGTATTAGTATTATTAAATAAGGATTAAACCCTTCGGCTCTTTCTTGTTTGCAGTTGCTTGAGCAGTAATATGTTCATCTGATGGGAAACTCACCTGTGGTTTTCCCTGCATGAAACTTATGTTAAGTTCTCCTAGGTGGATTCATAAAACATTCCTCATAATCCCCATTTACTTCAAGCCATTTTGCTGCTCTGAATAGCACAGTACCTCATAAAGAACATTTCCTTTCATTGGAAAAGCATTTGCATTTTATTTGTGCCTCAGAGGAAGAACAACCCAAGCTGATTACAATCCACAGACGCTGTACGTAATGAAAAATTAATTGCATCAATCTTTTTGCTGTAGTGGTCTTAACAACTCATTTTCAACTGGTCATTTCTCCACCTGCTCACCGAGGCCCAAGCAGCTGAAGCAAGCACATCTCTGATACTGACTGAATACCAATGAAGCTAAGGTCACCTAAGCGTCAAGTGAGTGGGAGAATAGCACTCAAAAAAAGATGTCAGTGTTTTGGACGAGCAGCAATCACTATGCGATAGAAACCAAGTAAGTAACTGGAACACAAATCCTAGTGAACACACATTGACACACACATACACGCAAAAGAAAAGTTGCAAGGGGAAGGAAGGATGTGTCTAAATCCAGAACAGCAAACAAAGGTTGTTCTGGCTCCCTTCATCAGAGCTGTCACTTGGCAAGCAGTGACGGCAGTCGTAAATCAAGATTTGCATGCTGGCTCCAATGCTAGTGATTTGTTCTGCCAGGTAAAGCACTCTTGCAGAATGTGTATTTATCAAGACATGGTTTCTGCTTTCTACAATCAAAGCTATTAAAATACAAAGGAAAAGTAACCATTAAAAATTGATACTTTGCAAGGCAAGAAAAAGGCGGGGGGGAGGGAAATGACACCTGCTGCCTGCCTGCATCAATAACCCTGCAAGGCAGTAATTTTCATCCCATGCCTGCACTGAAAATGTTCTTCGGGTGCAATTCAGTGCAAGCCGTATCTAAAGGCATTTTATGTGCAGGAAAAGTTAGAGTATTCCATGTTGAACTGTGAAAAATTACCAGAACTGGCAAAAGAGTGTAATTGCTTGATATTGGTTGAAATGGCTTGAATTTTCCAAATTCTCTTATGACTTGATCAGAGCCCTCAGATAGGTTTAGGGGATGCCTGAATTTCAACCATCTTTTAGAGAGTTTAGTCATCATCCACATAGCTGCCTGAGGAAATGCCTGTGTTTATATTTAACCACAATTTCAGATTGTTTTAGGGTGAGGAGTCCCATATTTCTCCAGTCAGGTTTTCTTTTTCTGCTTAGGTATATGCATGTTCTCCAAAGTAAAAAAACCTGTGCTTTTGAAGGAGGATATTTTATCTATAGGGGGTCCAACATAACACACAGGAACTTTAAAAAAAGTAGAACACAACATTCTTGAAAGTATGCTGTAGCTCCCTGTTTAGCAGAAGAATTTAAATTGAATTTTTTTTAATTGATTGTAATCATTTCTTCTAATTTTCCTCTAGAAAGTGCTTGCTACACTTTGATAATGGAGGGAGGAAACAGCTGGTCTGCACATTTGTGAGTGAGCAGCATTTAATAAGGTAATATGTTCTTTTTCTAGGTGTCAAGAATTACGAATTTACGCCAGGTCAAATTAATGCACGTGTTTTCACACAGCACAGTGAAGAGCTCTGTAAGTGAGCACTGTTGCATTTAGGGTGCTTGTGAAACACCTACTCATGCAGGAATGAGAGGAAGAGCCTCTATGTTATGGAGATGCAGCCTTTTATAACAGAAGTGGCAGGTCACATCTAACCCACACCTCAGTATTCCCTCGCCCCCAAAAAAACCCCAAACATAAAGCTGCTGGCCGTAAAAAATGTGGCTACATCTGGTGCACAAGCCCCAGGCTCCCATCCTTCTCCTACTACAAAGTGCCCCGTAGCGTTTAAGTAATATGAATAAAAACTAGTTTGCCTTCGTCTGCCAACACAGCAGTATGATATTGTGTTTGTAGCATAGATAAAAAACAGATACCAAACTCTATTAAACTTTAGGCTAGACTTTTTTCTTTTTCCCAAAACTAAATAGTAAATATTGACTGAAGTAGGTTTATCAATACTTATCTTGAGGGGAGAATAAATCTTCCTGTTTGCAAAACTATAAAGCCCATTTTATTAGGGAGAGAGATGACTCAAATGGTAAGTTTCCCAATAATAATCTCAGTGCCTTTCAGCAAACAGAGAACATTAAAAGGGAACGATCAGCTAGGGAACATCCAAAACTGACTCCCAGAGGCAACTAGGTGCTAAGGCCAGGCAGGTGCCCAACAAATAGATCCTTCTACACAGTACCATTTTTAGAGGTGTCCCCTGAACTTCCCATTTAGAAGGTGACGATGCACTTGTGTATGTAGAGAGACAGGAACTGCATGGTTTGGGCATCTGCTGCCCAGCCAGGACAGAGGAGATGCCTTGGGTGCAGCGCGTGATGCCACTCACCCTAGCAGACGTTTACCTCTTAGGGTGAATGCAAGGAGAGGTGTGCAAGGAGACCACGGGCTTGTGAAGGAAAGGGAGGACGGGGAAGGCAGAACTTACGTGGGCAGTGAAAGAAATTTACTTGTCAGCCCAGAGAGATCAAAGAGGTGTGAGACAGGAATAGAAATAGATACACAGTCTGCACAACTGTAACTGGAGAGAAAGCAACTGTCCTTGTACAGCTAATGAGACGTGGGCCAGTGCTTCTGCCAGCACAGGGAGGGAGGCAATGCCCCCAGTACCTTAACCCTAACAGCAGAAGCAAGCAGAGCAGATGGAGTGGTGGACGGACACAAGCTGGAGCTCCCTGGCCTGGCACACTAGGGACAGGGAGCAAGAGGTTCAGAAAACTGTACCAAGCCCCTAATTTCAGCTCTTGTGTTCCTTTCTTTTGTACATAGCTCTGCTCTTTATCTCTTTGCCCATGCACAAAGGCTTAGTACATTGATATGTATAAGGAAAAGGTCAGAGTCAGCCCTGAATTTGCTGACCCTTGGCTAGAGGAAGTAAGTTGCAGCACTGAACTAGATGCAGATAGTGCCTTGCGCTTACTGAGGTTGGGCCAGGGTTTTGCTGCCACACATTTTTTGAGAGTCCACCCAAGAATAGAACAAGTTCCCCTCTTTCTTCCACCCTCTCACTGGAAAATCCCATTATTCTCAGTGGTACAGATTGGCTTCTCCTTTCTCCCTACTCTTCCACCCCTTGCACAGGGAGGAGAAAAAAACGATTCTCTTGAGACCAATAAATGAAGAGTTCTGCCAAAATGATTTAATACTAACTGTATAAAGTGTCAATTATTAAATGTTCCATACCCAGTGATAAGGAAAGGAGGAGATGGATTACCAGTTCAGTGACACATTGCAAAACATGCTTAGCTGAGATGAATACCTGAATTGTCAGGTTAGAAATTACTTCATTATATAAGATAGGAGCATGTGGAAAGGTGCAAAACATAGTCCTGTGTGGGGCAGAAAGAGTTATTTGCATAAAACAACTTCAACTAATGGTTTTAACAAGCTGATTCTAAACTATGAACCTTGAATTATTTCCTGTTGACCTTCAGGGGAGTGCTTGAGTATGGAGATGATTTGAGGGGCTCCAAAAGCAGTGTTGTAACCTGCTTAGTTTTCAGCATAAAAAAATGAGCTCTGACCCCTTGAGATATTACTCACTGAAGTATGTGCATCTGAGAGAAGTGGTTATAAGAGGACAACTATTTCCTTAAGAAATATTTTGTCTTTGGAAATTTTCTTGAGTGTTTATATGAGCCTGAAAGATGAGACGGATTAATGGTGGGATCACTGCCAGCTTCTGCAGGGTTAAAAAAAAAAAGCATGCCAAAACCCAACATGTGGTCGTCATCCTAAGATGTTAAGGTGGACTGGATAGCCAGTGTCCCTCATTCTCTGTGTCATCATGAGAATGATGACCGTGGGATAAAAGGCTGTTAGTGCCTGAATGCTGAACACACTGCACACATCTTAGTACTTGTGAGTATGTGGCATAAGAGTGCCAGTATGAGTCACTTTCCCTTCCTATAAGGTCTCTCACTGACCTTTCCCGCATTGTTGCTACAATACTGGAACATTACTTCCTACATCTTATGCATGTATTTATGTGTGTGTGTGCTGTACAGCTGACATAAGAAGTCTGCAGCTGTAACTCAGCTCAATGTTAGGTGCTAGGATAGTACGCTGGTTGGAGACATCCTCCTGACTCCACCGAAAAGAGAGGCTTTGTGTTTTAAGAAATCTGGTCTTGTCCCCTCACCTTCTTTCTGCATCAGTTGTTAGGAAAGGCAGCTGGGGTGACCTTTTATCCCTGTATATTGTTGAATTACAGGCTTTTGGTTTCCTCATTGCCTCCAGAGTTCTAGCCCAGTTTCCTCTCCTAGAGACTACAGGGACTTTCCAAAGTGCTTCCATCTATCAAACTCAGTATCCTAAGGTTTGGTCTAAGAAGGATGTCCAGACCCAGGAACAATGCCTCAGAGATGTGTGCTTCATTTCTAAAGAAGAAAAAGAAAGCAACATGATCCAACTCTTTGTCCTTGTGCCATCGTTAATCTGCATGAGGAAGGTTGAACTGGTAGGATCTGCATAAATTGCTACCAGAGAGAGGACACAAAGAATAGGTAGAAGAAAAAGCACATAGCAAATGAGAATGAATATTACAGTGAAAGAAGTAATGAAGGGGGGACCTTTTAAAACCATTGTTATACAATGAAATGCAATGCTAACATTGCATGTTGCACAGAAGAGTTGCCTTAAGGCTGTGTTCAACCACAGCAGCATTTATCTCCATGAGTGAGCGGAGAGGAGGGACAACTGCCAAGAAGAATAGCCATAAGTGAGTTATTCTGTCTGTCTGTGCTAGCAATGACAAGCGGCAGATCCATCATCACCCTCCACGTTGTTCTCCAGGATTGAAGCTGTTTCATGCAGCAGCTGGAGGGGATGAAAGATGCTTGGAAAGGTGATCATGCAAGATCCTAACAGCTAAAGGTTGTAAGGATTTTCCCCAAATGGAGCAACTTGCTGAGGTGCATATCTAGAACTCCATGAAGGTCCAGAGTGCTCATCCTCTTACACAGGTGCCAAATGTAGTGCTGAAGAGTTAAACTACTACTATCTGTGAAAGTGCTATTTGGGTTCAGCGCTAGAAGTTGAATGTCATAAAACTAAAGAAGGTTATTTCAATGTCTGGTATTCTTAAAAAGCAACTCCAAAAGCCTTTTCTGGTCCAACTCTGGATGCCTCAAGGACCTCAGGTGAATCTTCAGCAAGGGATACCTTGGAAGTTAAAAAAAAAATTTAAATCTTTTCTTCTATAATCATACTTTCTTGTATCTTTTCCTCCTCTTTGTCCTCTTCTAGGTAGACTCACTGCTTGTATTTTTGAGCTTTCTCATAAAATTGAATACTTAATTTCTGTAATGTAAAAGTAATTTGTTATAATACCTTCACACATACAGCTGTGGTGTCATCTATGAGTTGTCAGCAATGTGGCCCAAGTCAATGCCACGCTTAAGCTGTGCCAGAGGATAGCAAGAATCTAATAGATGAAAGGATTTTTTTGATAGAAGGGTGAGGATGGTGGTGGGAATATTGTGCAGAAAAAGCTCTGGGGAATTATTTAATGCCATGCTTGTAGATCGAGGGCTTTAATAAAATAAAAAGAGCAAAGAGAAGACTATGTGCACTCTGATGATGGATGAATATGCCTGCTTCGGTACTTCTGGGATGGATTAAGCTATTGAAAAAGCATTCAACATTGGCTAAAGAACTGTAATATATGTGAAATTCTACAGTTAATGCATCATTAAATAATTTGCTGCAACTGATTTATAGGTGCAATATACTACACTGTGTCAAACCATGTGGGATAATAAATGGTATCACAAAAATATACTATTGAAACTTTTGTTCTAATCAGTCTTTTGAGTTTTAGTAGAACATAGTTCTGCACAAAGGAATTGTCCTATTGATCCTGATAGAGTAATAGGTAAAAGCTTCATGCTACGTATATTTTTAAGGCTTTTTTTAAGCAATCTGGGTTATGGTCCAGTGAATCAGGCACTGGACTGTGACTTGTGGGACCCACACTCTAGTCCTTGCTCTGTCATTGAAACTCTAAGCTGCTGATCTAAGTTCCTCCAGGCTGAGTGCTGTAATGCTCACTTTGAGATATGTGCTCCCTCCTTCCATGGGCACAATCCAAGATCCCATCACCTATCTGCATATATTGGGTGCATAGGGGCAAGGATGTCAGAAGGGGAGTAACCATCGATCTATGAATCCAACCTTTATAGGGCTTGGGTGACTTACTGCTTTTGGGGAACATCTTCCCACTCCCCATATTCACTGTTCGGAACAGAAATGCTTGTTCCCTCTCTTCCAAAAGGAATTATTTTCTTTTGAAGTATATTCAGGGGGAAAAGCAACACACACACCCCCCACCCCACCCTGTTAGTGTTCCTATTCAGTGGTTAAATTCTTTACAGAAGAAGCTAATGGGCTCAGTTCAGCTCTAATCTTGCCCAAAATGTTCTTCCCCTTGTCCTTTTGCCTTCCACTTTCCAGGATGTGCGTAAGCTCAGGGTTGCAGGGTCTTGCTAAGCAACATTCACAGTCACTCTTACTGAAGGAATGTTCTAATTTATAGAAAATAATGGTTTACTGGGCCAGGTAAGGAGAAGCGTAGTTTGACCTTGGCAGACTGGTGGTGGGACATTCAGTTGGAGGAGGTCTTCTGTCCTAGTCCCTATAGGACTGCATTTGTACTTTGCAAGGTCCCTTTTGGGACCAAGGCAAAGAGCCCTGATGCTGGCTGGTGCATTTAGATGCTACCATAACACTAATGGATGAGCTAATTGTGATTAATAATTTATGTGATTAATTTAACCCCTTTAAACTTTTGTACTGCACTCTTTGCAAACAAGACTGATTATTTTCATCTTTCTAAATTATTAAGCAGGTATTTTATGCAGCTATATTTCAGCCTACAGGAAATAATTGCTAAGACTCATTTGAATCTGTTGTTCATACTGTGTGATTGGTCATGCTGTAATTAAAATCTGTGTTGTTTCACATTTTGTCAGAGTCCAGAGTGCACCAATGGGCTCTGATTACCCTAAGAGACCTCACCTGGGACCTCTACCCTCAATGTCTGCTCATTGGCCAGGAGCTCCATTTAATCTCAAGCCTAGGCCTTCAGTCTTGGCCTGAGCAAAGTTGTAGGTGTACCTGTTCCAGTTCTGTTCCCAGATTGTTGCACAGGTTTCCTGGGTTGACAGTGGACCTGACTTGTCACTTTCCCTTATGGTTGCTGGACTGTTGATAGAAGCTATCGCTGCCACTGCTCTGCCTGGGCTGCCCAGCTCAGGCACTGGAGGACCGTGCCCAGTCGGTGGGGTCACTGCCCTGCTCATGTTGTGGCCACCATCGGCTCCCAGCTTGCCTTCCCTTGAGAAGTCACCCAATTCTTGCAGCTCAGTGATGCATGTAACTTTTACTGGAGTAATTCTGAGGGGAGTGTTTAATACAAAACACCAAAAGAATCTCTCCCTGCCTTGGTTAAAGGCAGCATTTTGAAAAGTGTTAAGAGTGCTCGAAAGTCTCTTTTAGCAGTGATTTGGGCATTTCAGAGAAGATAGTAGTACATAATTTGAATGAAACTTTACATTTCTAAGTGCATGACTGCAACGATGTTTGTAAGCAGCGATTAGTGAGAACTCTTAAGTTTAATAAGTAGGAGGTGTCATTAATGTAAATACAGCTTAAACACTAGAAGGAAGAGCTTCAGTGAGAAGGATCTGTATCTCCTGGGTAGATTGTTAATACCAATCAAAACCAGCTTTTGGAGGACCAATTGTTTAAAAATCACCTTTAAGGGTAATCATGTTTTGAGATGGAGATGTAACTCTTTTAACATTTGGGTAGTTTAAAAACTTCTGCATAGAGGTCAAGAAGTCTTACTATCTAAGGGCAAGATTTCCAAATGCATCAGAGTTGCATAGCACCCATGTCCCTTTGACAGCTGATGGAAAGGGTGATGGTAAAAGATGGTGTTCCACTGGGGAAGGGGAGGTGGACCCTAAAATGTTAGGTTTGGCCAGATTGAGCATGGCAGTGCCCCTTTCAGAATATATGCTGTACAGAAGTTGATTGGAATACTCACCTGAATTACAATGGGACCAAGAAGTACCCGGCACCAGTGAATCCTAGAGCACACAGGACTGTTAGCAAATTTTTATAAAATGAGACCAATTCTCTGCCAGTGCAAATCAGCTTACTCTTGCTGAAATCCATGGTCTCAGTTGCAGTAATCAGTATAGCACAATCAACTTACAGGGAAGTACACTACTTTATTCCAACTGAGAATCTGTCCTAGAGTATGCACTAACTTCCCTAATTGACAGCAAATGTTTCCCTAAACACTAACATAATCTCTTTAGTATCACTTTTTACTGTATCACATGCCTGGCAAATACAGCTCCTGCAAGATAAGGCAAACTACTGCCAAGATGGAGAATCAGCTAAAGGAGTCACTTCTCTTTTGAGCCTTGAAAATACACTAGCTCTGAAAAAACAGGCACTTGCAAAGGACCTTGGTGAATTATGGTCCATTGTCAGAAATGTTGCAGGTAATTAGCAGCCAGAGTTTCCAGACAGAAGAAACTCTGACATGATGGAATGGCTGTTTGCAGAGTCTCAGCCCATAGGTGTTTTGATGCTGGCACAGTTATTGATGGGACTTCTAAATTAAATTAATTTAAAGAGCCACAGCACAGGGCTTCTAAATGAAATGAATGTTCAGTAGCTCATGCCTGTTTGGCACTTGCTTACTGACCACTGCTTTTTCAATTATAGCATTTTCAGGAGCTGCAGTTATGGTAGAAAGCAAGATTTTATGGCCCTTCATCTGCTGTAAGTCACTTATTACTACTATGAGTATTCTGTGGGTTGTGGTAAGAGTTGGGGGCCTTGATCATTGTCTTTTTAAGCATAGAAGAACTTATGTTTCTGTCCCAAAGTACTGGGTGACCACTGCCATCCACAGCCTTCTCCACATGTAGTGAGTTATCTCACCAACTCCAAAAAGCATGGCTTATGTACAATCATCTTCAGGATATCTCCTGTTGGGTCTCAGTGAGTAAAGGTTGCCCAAATGATTGCTGTAGCTCTCAGGCTGGCCACTCGTGGAGATTATGCTTTTCTCTTAGCTGCAGAATTTTGATGTACCTTCCAGAGAACAAGAGAAGAAATTGTGTAATGAGGTGAATCTTGGTGATGAAGCTATCCAGCATGGAATGAATTGTCTGCCATTGTCTGAAAATCACTTGTGTGAGGTAAAAGCATTTAAGTGATGAATTAAATATCACTGTTCCAGTTGCATGACTGAGTTAATAAAAAAGCATGGTATTGCCACATAGCTTGGTAAATCTTCCAATCTTCCCAGTGTACACTCATGTCATCTCAACAAAGACCTCTTTATTTGCTTTCAGTTTCTAATTCCTATTTCATCCTTGGAAGAGTTATGTGCAGACATGGCAGCCTTTCTCCAGTAAACACTCCTTTAGTATTGTCCATGCTGGATGTGATTCAGACTAATGAAGCAAAAGGTCATCAGCTTCTTGTATATGGGCAGAATGAGCAGAATTGCTCCTTTCTCCTAGTATAGTTTACTTCATCAGAGGTGCTTTTGAAGAAACTATTTTGTATTCTTTCATGTTTCAGACAGTTTTTCTTCATCCAGGTCAGTCTGCGCAAAAGGAGGAAATCAGGAATTAAGTATTGCTACCTGTGTTCCTTTGAAGCTTGTTTCTGCAAATATTATTAGAGCCTGGATTCCATCCCTGTAATTTAAATGAACAATTGGCACCTTTACTGACCCCATTTTGTATCTATTTCAGGAGAGTGGTTAGCAAAGGCCTTGCTGGCAATAACAGTGCATGGCAGAATGGTTACTGTGTTCATTTTCTGTCTGTTCTCAAGTTAGTTTAGTAACTTGTGTTTAAAGGGGAGAAAACCTTCCTTGAATATATTCAGATTGTCCTTGCTTGGCTTAATGGCTCATGTGCAGGCCTGAGACTTGGAAAACTTGAGTTCATATGTTTGCTGCTGGTGATTCTCTGTGCCTTTACTTTGCCAGGTACTGTGGTCACTGATGTTTTCTTTTGTGCAGCACTGTGAGACCTCCCATAGGACCAGAAATACTCTGTCTGGAAGAAAGCAGTTACCTCTAATCCATATCTGGCCCATGGCAGACCTCCTGCAATTGTTTCAGATGGTCAACAGACAGATGATACTACAGTCTGAGGCTTAGCTCCCAGAATAGGAACAGGAGTGTGGCTCCTTGAGCCTACGTACAGTGGTGTGGGCTACCAGCACATAAGTGCCCTGGAAGTAGTCCATGTTGGCTTGGAGCCGCAAGGCCAAAGCCTGCCTGCCGTTGGGTGCAACGCCATCCTAGCAGACTGCTGTATGCACACTGAGCTTGCCGTGGTTGTGTACGTGTTTGGGAGTCTGCCCTCCAGGCCTGGCTGACTGTAAGGGTAGTGGGAATAGGGACTTTCTCTCCTGTACTGCGGTGAAGGAACAGGTTGCAGAGTGGCTAAAAATACAATAAGCACAAATAAAAACACATTCAGTCCCATAGCTAGACAATCTGTACCTTTCCAGGACCTTGTAGGAGATTAGAACAATGGCCACCCAAGTGTTGGCCTGCCACATTGAGCACAGGGCTGCTTTCTCTTCCTCATTGCATGGAACAATACATGCATAGTAGGCTTTTCGTCAAAAAGAATAAAATTAAAGGTGTCCCAGCAATGATTTGATCATGGTGAGAGGTAACTGCTGATTGAACATCTTTGAAGTGTCTTGGAGGAGCTGAAATAAGGGTCTGAAAACCTCACGGGGGCTATATTCTTGCACGCTTGTAACTGAGGGCTGCACAAATTTTCTGTGGTACACAGCCCCAGGACTCTCTTGGCATCCCTTTGCATGCCATAGGGCCCATAGGTGTATAAGACTGTGTCATGAACTGTTCCCCCAGAACAGATAACTGCACTGACACAGCATGGGAAGTGCCTTGCTTTATACAGGCATCGCTTCTGCTGTGCAAAGCTGCAAGCTGCATTGTGTGACTCTTCCCCGCTGGCAGCCTCTAAGAGACTGGGAACTGAACCTACCTCCCAGATTAGCTCTTCCTCTTGTGAGTGCTCTCACCAGCTCCTGTCTGCTATGGGAAGCTGAAACAGGCTCTCAGACTTGCTCAGAGTCTTAATTTCTGGCCTGAGATTTCTCTGTGGTGAGTTTAATCAACTTAGTGGGAGATAAACTTGTGGAAAGCAGCTTCCAAAGCACTCTCCTGACAGTGCGCAAGTTCCCCCTGCATTTGAACAAGCATAACAGATACAAACAAAATGCATACATGTAATCACAAGTTTTGTTTTGAATACTTTTCCCTTGAAAGAGGACAACTATTCCTTTATGGAATGATCTCCCACTGAAGGAATTAAAATTTAGCCACTCACCCACCTCATAAATATTAATTTGCAGTGAATAAATCTTTTTTTTTGTGCTGGTAATTTGAAATTGCGCTACAAATGTCTGGCCTGTCAAAGCCTGCATACTAATTATAAGTAAATGTGACTCCTGATCTTTATAAGGAAATAATAGTTTAATCTCAGAACTGTCACTTTTCATTCGGAATGATAAAGCCTGACAGCAGTGTCAAACAGCTTATCACGGCTGATACTTCAAAGGCTCTCAGGCTTGGTTAATTGGTGAAACAATAAAATAAGGAGACCATCAGCAGCCTAGCGAGGGATTCCATTTGTATTTTTCCCATTCATAAGAGGCCAGGCTATTTTGTTGAAGAATTACTAATCTGTGGGGGAATATAATTCAGCAGTTTATTGGGAGCCCTGCTTTTGGAAGATAATTAAAGGCAGGTTGATTTTTTTTTATTGGTCTGCACGTAAATGCAGTTTTTCAGAAATGCACTCAGAACTGGGGTGAGATTTCTGGAAGAATTTGCTTTCTACTAATGATATTAACAGGCAGATCAGCAAAGATCCTCAGGACACAGTAGCTGCCATTTTGGGAACCATGGCTAAATGCAATGGAGTCTTGAAAAAGTGGTCCAAAATAGGAAGGATTTGGGGTTTTCTCATGGTGGCTTTCTCTGCAAATCCAGCCAAGCCATGTCACAGAGCTGCAGGAACTTGCTTTCTGCCAAACCTGGTGCCAGGCTTTGGCAGTGGAGGTGTTCTTGAAAATTTGTCCCTATGGCCTTGGTTGAAGCTGCCTTTCCAAGCTCTCTGGGGATATGTCTACAAAATATACTACAGACAGCTGCAAGTCACACTGTCACTTGCTCCAAACCAATAATAAGCTCCATGAACAATGTTAACATGGCCCCAATGGGCTTCTGCTGACTAGCTTGTGTGCTCTCCCTCTCATCGAGGCTTATTAGCTCAATACCATGCTGTCAGCTCTGAGCCCACATCTGTTGGCAAAATATTGTGTATAGATATCCACTGTCTAAGCAACAGCCTCCCCAGACCTCTGAACCCAGCTGGTTTCCCCAGACGCTCATTTCCAGCATCAGACTTTTTGTTTTCTCTTCCCTGGAGGTAGAACCTTACAGGTTTCCCATTGCTAGACCAGGATTTGGCTACCAGAGGCAAAACAGATCTGTTGTGACCATTTCTTAGTACTTGCTGGGTTTCTCATGTGTGAAAACCCGTGCCTGATTTTCTTAAAAACAAATAATTTTTGTTTTATGAAGCTTGAACTGAAAAGATTTTTAAAAAGCTAGCTGGCATGGTTAGTTTCATCTAATCTGACACTTCCTCAAAGACAAAATTAAGAAAGCTTTTCTCCTTTATGTAGGACTGAGGTGCTCTTGAGAAGAACTAAACAACTTCTGGTTCTTGCTAGGACCTAAAAGTCCTCGCTGAGCCAAATTAAATCCCCATTTCTGTGTGTCCCTGATCTTGGATCCACCTCACATTTGAACTGTGTAAGCATAAATCACATGCTTTTACTTATAGAGTAAGTTCAGTATCAGAACCAGCTTACAGTACAGTGCTGAGAGAGGAGCACCAGAACATAATGTGTGCATCAGAAATAAACCTGTTGTATAAAAATGGTAAGGACAAGAACTGCTTTGGCAATAGATTCTTAGACTTCTTAGAAGTCCTCAAATATGAATAGCCTTTTAGGAGTTGGTGTTTCAGGTATGCACTCACTGCATCTAAAAAGCAGCTGAGGGACTAAAATGCATATAAAGATCCACTTAGAAAGCAGCTACTCTTTAATAACGAGAAAAAAACCACCACTACCCATCAGCTGGGTAGCTTGGTAGGTCATCCTTAAACATATGATGGCTGGAGAGCAGGGGCACTGCTGGTATTCATTGCCACTACTGCTGCGGTTTGTGTTCTGTTCCTTATTGCTCAGTGGCTGACATCCATCCCTATGGATGTTTTTGTTGTTACTCAGAGCACATCTGGATTTGTGGTACAATTTTGCCAGTAGGATTTTTTTGGGGGAATCTGAGGAAGATCTGTTCTATTGCTATGTGCTGCAAAGCCACACTGACATTTCAGGCTATTGTGGTGCTGCAGTGCTTCCCTTGTTGGAAAAATATCTGCATCACAGGCTTTGCCGTGAACTGTGTCTCCACACCAGCCTCCTTTTGTCCAGTGTACAAGCTATATGTATTGCCTATTTAAGTTCAGAGTAGATGGGAGCAGGCAGCCCTGCTGTGCACTAATAGGGCCTAATTGCCTTGACCAGCCTCACCTGGGACTCCCACCCACTGGCTCTGCCCATGGTTCTAGGAGTTCCATTTAAGCTCAGGGCTTGCAGCCTATGCCTGGGTGATGCTGTGGGTGTACTTGTCTTTAGTCCTGTCTTCGGACTTTTCTTCTGCTGCTCCTGTCTGGATTCCCTGAAAGGACCACAGGACCGATTTGTGACCTTGCCTTGCTTTGCCTGCTAGAGGACCCTGCTGCCAGCTCCCTGCTCTGCTCACCCTGTTTGGGTGCTGTGGGGCTGCTCCCTGGTCGGTGAGGTCACTGCTTTGCCTGTACTGTAGTCACCCTTGGCTCCTGGCTCTGTTGCTCTCCCACACCTGGCTTTTCCTATTGAAAAAACAACAGCAAGCAGAGCTGGAAAACTGCAGGTGCTGGTTATACACCTTCTGGACAAGACCGATGCCGTGTTGTTCAGAGATGATTATGACTGTAGGCTCTAGAGGCTCCTGTCACTTCAGTAGCTTCTTGCGTTAGGCACTGCCAATGGAGAGTGTCAGGAAATCCCATAAAGCTCCCCTGTCTCAAGAGATGATGCAGAGGTTTGGGGTGTGGAGAGGGAGGCTGGGGAGTGATTTATCAGTGCCACAAAGAAAGTGGCACTCCTTGTGAAAGAGGAAGAGTTAGAGTTCAGCTCTCCAGGGACCTTGTATTCTTCCTCGTTAACCATGACAGTTGGGATATATG
Organism: Fulmarus glacialis; assembly: GCF_000690835.1. Taxonomy (NCBI): domain Eukaryota; kingdom Metazoa; phylum Chordata; class Aves; order Procellariiformes; family Procellariidae; genus Fulmarus; species Fulmarus glacialis. The sequence continues at coordinate 19,376 of NW_009187049.1, read as the reverse complement.
CAAAGCAGTGCAAGGCACCTCAACAGTTTTATCCTGTAGTTATTCCACAGGGTTTTGCTTTGCTACCGCGTCTCTACATTTAGAAGATACTTGTGAAATGTGTAGGTGACTGTAGTGTCAGCATGAACATACTGTCGTGAAATCAGTAGATATGCAATGATGCAAAACCATAATAGGCAAATATATGAAGAGAAACTTAAATGTCGAAAGGAAGGGTTGTGCATCTTTAGGATTTGACTGTCATCAGCTTAATTGTTTAAAACGTACCTGCTAATGCTCTGCTAATATAATTTCACGTAGGAGAATACTCATGGGTATCAATCATGTTTTTACTTGTTTCAGTCTGAGAAAGACAGAAAGGTATTGAACAAAATAGCACTGTGTAAACAACTGAACCTCTGGTTGTGCTTGCTTGATGTAGCAAGGTATTACAGTCTCACCCAGGACAGAACAAGTCTATTTAGCAACCCCTGCACACTGTTTTCTCATTGTCATTCAGAGCAATCCAGTCTCAGAGCATATTTCTTCTGATATGTTTCATTGCTAGGTGCCAGCATAGAAATCAGAATTTTGGTGGCTTCTACCATTTTTTTTTCTTCTCCTTTTTTAATGTTATTAATCAAAGGCAATTCTAGGTGCATATGTTCATTTTTTTAAGGTAGGAGAGGAAAACTTGATTCTCAATTTTAAATTTAAATATAGCTGGCCTTCCAAGGGTGGAGGGGGTGGTGGAAAGGGGAAAGAAGAAAATTTTTCTAGAGTAGAGAAATTCAAGCATTGCCTTATCTGGCTATTAAAGTTTTTAAAAAGGCTGCTGGGTACCACTCAAAGGCATACAATAGAGTTTTGGGATCACAGGGACACAGGACCAAGCCCACATCCACTTTCTTTAGTGTCCCATCCTCCACAGCACTTATTATCAAATGCTCCTACGAATTATCAAATGTCCCTTCCCACCCATGTCATTCTCCTACTTCTGTCTTGTATTTAGATGTTGGTATGAGGTGTAGAAAGCCCAAAGACTAATATTCCTCACATTTGGGAAAAAAAAAAAGTAAAAAATAATAATTCCTTTCGGAGTCTATGCAGACAGTGGGACAGGTTCGGAGCTGGATTTGATGCTGGAGCCTGAGCCAGGAGAACAGCAAGGTCCCATTTCCCTCTATGGGAATGTAGAAAGTCTCGTTGCCTGTGATGGGCTGTATGGCTATAGTTTACAAAAACCTGTGTCTCCACAGCCCCTAAGGTGTAATTTCATTTCCCTAATCTTAATTCAAGAACCTTTCAGCTCTGCTGGTTATAGAAAAATGTATTGTCTCGTTTCTCTTTTCCCACGCAATACCCCCTGCCTTTGTTTCTCTCTCCTGGGCTGCACCCAAAAACCGAACTAAAGTATGTTTCCCCAAAATAGCAAAATATGCATATGCAGTTGATGAAAATGTCCCAGTCTCCACCTTCAAATGACTTGCTTAAAAAGCTGCCTTAGGAACATGGCTGACGTGGGCCTCTCTCAGGAACTTGGCCTAACTGTTCTGCTGTCCCCAGCCATAAAGAACACCATTTCTGACCAACACTTAGGGTGTTTGCAGCCCCCCAGCCTGCTTGCAGTCAGGGCTGAGCCAGAACCAGGGCTCTGCTTGAACTTGAGTTGAAACCATCCAGTCTGCCAGCTAAGCTTGCTTCTGGCTGAACTGGGTGCTGAGACCCAGGGCTGTTGTTCTTAGTCCTGCTGTTCTTTGGGGCTGCTAAGGGAAAAAGTCCCGACCTTCACTATTTCTTTCTACTGAAGTCTACAACTTCAACCAACACCTCTTCCGTCCCCTCAAAATGGGAACAATATTGAGGCAACTGTATTTGCTGCATTCCCTACCTAGAAGGAAGCTGCTCCGATAATCACAGCTGCTAAATACAGCAGGTCAATTATGCATCCCATGGTCAGGAGAATAAATGCATGTTTGAAGGCAAACAGGAGTGTTTCCAGGAAGCCTCTTGGAGCCATGTGATGATTCTGTCCTTTAAACTCTCAAATGGTGAGCAGGCAACACGAGAATGATACTGCTGAGATTTTTTTTTCATCATTTTCAGCAATCATTTTAGTTTATATACTCTGTTTATATTAATAACCCTTTGCAATCTTGACACTGAAATCTGTTTTCTTCCCAGGAGCGTTCCCCTCCATCACCCATGCACAAGCTCCTGGTTAATGGAAGGCTGCTGGCAGGGAAATTGGCTTTCTTTTTTTCTTTTTCTTTTTTTCTTTACACCAGTAAAAGTCACGAGACTCTCTTCTCGAGGAGGTCTTCCAGCCTCTGGAATAGTCTTGTTATTCAGGGAATGACACTCAACACTGGAAAAACAAGGGGAAAGCAGGAAAGTCAGGATGGTGAGACATTGGCTGCGTCTGCAGGAAGGAGGAAAGGTGAGCCTTTTATGAATGTACATAGGACTTGATGGTCTTGTGCAGAGAAGAGACCTTTCCCCCATTCACATATCTTTTATCCCATTTTCACCTTCATCTGCAGGATCTTTCTAGAGATAGACATGTTTCTGTGCATGTTTCAACTGTGTTTGCAGCTTATTCCCCACCTGGCCCCATATCGTAGGGGTAGATGCACAGGCAGGCACTGTCTGCTCAACTTTGCCTCAGTGGCACAAAGCAAACATGAAGCAGGTCATCAAATGTGTGAAACTGAGTTTCTAGTCACTTTGCTGTGCTACGTATGCAGCCCACAAGATAGCAGGGAAAGAACACTGTCTTGTTCGCAAGTGCTGTCCTAGCTGAGGATGCACAGCATCACTGCTCATCAGAAATTGTCTTGCTGTGACTTTGGGTTCACTCAGTTCCCATCTGCCTGATGTTTCCAGTTGCTGCTTCTAGGTTGCTGCTGGAATTGCACTTTTTTGGTGGAAGGAGCCGATTAATCTTTCCGAGTGTTAACGCAGTTCTTTTGCTGTACTCTGGTGAGCCCTTGTTTGCCCTTCCTTGGCTGCTCCAGTGCAAATTGTGATAATTGGTATGGCGATGTGCCCGAAACAAGGAATTCCCATCTCAAGTAAGATGAGATATTCTGAACTTGGGATTTGGGTCTGGAGGTATAGTTACAGCCACTTTGCACACACAAGTGTGAACCCCGTAGGACAGACTGTGTGGGTTCCTGATGCTCCCCTTCCAGCCCTGGTTCCTATGGTATGTGTGGTGGCATCTGACACCCTTACGGTCGTCCAGGGTGGAGTTTCTATATTTCAAACTAAGTCAAAACAGCTTTTTGACATTTAAAAATATCTCCCAGAATGAAAATAACAATACTTTTGTGGTGGGATCATTTCAGGAGGCAGGTTTTTTTCTCTTCTAAATTTGGAGCCCCTCACCCTTATTTTGTTCCTTGGGCTGAAATTTTCCAAACAAGCAAAAGATTCAAACACAGACTCTTGGATCTGAAAATAAACTGAGGATGATCTGAACATCCAGGTTCATGATGAGGCTTTGGAAATTTCTTTGTGTAATCTGTGGGTAGAAAATCAGATTAGTTATTCAGCACAAACCTGGCATATACCTGGGAAGGAAACAAAACTGAAGTGATTTTAAGCTCTGCCTGTTTTTTGCCCCATCTGAACATGATATGAGAGGCTACTTCTCCGCTCTGCTGGCAGAGAAAACAAATGGATGGTCAGAGAGAACAATTTCCAGTGCATTAATGGCAAATTGAAAAAAATGCATCAAACCAGGAGGCTCCATGTCAAGACCATCCATTCCTGTCACTCCCCATTTGGTTTGGGACAGCCTTTGATGGAAAGCATCGCATCGAAGTGAATGACAAGCGGGGAATGGAGGTGATGCATATTTTAGAGTGCAAATGGTGTTGGATCCTCACCACTAACCCATGCGTCTTGCTGCTGGTATACAGTGGAGATGGATGGGAGAAGGCAGGAAGAAGTCATCTACTTGGGGAGATTGCTTAACAGACAAATAGCTAAAGCAAAGGGGCAATACAGAGACATAATAGTGAAATATAATCAGATTCCCGTCAGCTTTTTCTGGACAATAACTCTGGTCTGTGTTCTGGTATAAACCTGATAGCCAGTGCTTTACATCTCATTCTCTTGGCTTCATTTTCAGTCACACTCTCTCCAGCAATGCGTTTTAGAGCAGTGACAGAGCTACTAGGGGACTTGGATGCTGTAGCGTTTTACTGAGTTAAACAATAGACGTTGCTTTAAGGAGAGTTAGGGTGAGTTCAAGGTGTGCAAGATCTTTATTGTTTGTTTGGGAGATCCACACACATGAGGCATGAGACCTGGCAGGGTTTGTATAAGACAAGAAAAGGAGTCCAGCTCCAGGACCCAGAGCTGAGTTGGTTTGCCCAGTCATCCATTGGGATTCTGTAGGAAAGCCATGAATTTAATCCTGAGTTTCAAACGTCAGATGAATATTTCACAAACAAGCACATTTTTCTTCTGTTTTTTGCTTGCAGGTGGCCAAAACTTCACCAACCTGATCTTGACTTCAGACTGATATAAATCAGAAGCTGTGGCCAGCAGATGAACACTAGAGAGATGGAGAAAAGCAATATGATCGGTCTTGTCAAATCCTTCATGCATCAAGATGTAAGTCAAGACAGGGGGACATGGACATTTTAAAAGAGCATGCTTTCCAGGTGCATTTCTTTTTATCAGTCCTGACTTACATGACAACACAGGATGGGATTTTTTAATGATTTTTAATGAGGGTAGATCTAGTTACACCAGAGTCTAACCTCCTGTTCTAGTTGGTTTCAACTGCCTTTGGCAATTCACTGGTAGAAAAGGAAATATTCATCAGGAGATCTGTTGTAGCACTGTATCTTCCTATGTTAAATACAGCGGTGAAATTGAGAAGGGAATTTCAGGTATTGAATTTCAGAAAGGGAGATTTTCTCAGCTATTCCAGCAGACTCTTTTTGCAAACCAGGGAAAGTACTATCAAATCATAAATGCAGTATCAAAGCAGCCATGTCGTTTGGTTGATTTTCTCCACGACCTTTCCCATGCTCCCACACCACAGTCAGCATTTGAGCTCTGTTAGCTTAGAAGATGCTTGCAGCGTGGAGGTGTGATGTGCACTCCCAGCTGTGTTGTCTGCCCAGCTGGACCTTGGCATGCTGCTCTCTAGTCAGCAGAGTGCTCTGGGACAGCCCTATTTTTCAGTTTTCTACTAGAACCAGTGTTCAGAGGCTGAGTGTTGACTTTTTGATGGTCTGACGTTCAAACTGTAACATTTTAATTTCATCTCAGAGCAGCCCAGCTTGCCACTATCCTAAGATGATTAAATGTGGGTTTTTGCCTGTTGAGCTCTGGCAGAGTGCTCCATGAGCACGCTCGTACCAGGAAAGCTCCTCTATCCTTGAAGCAGTCAGCTGGCTCTGTGAGTATCCTGCCAATGAGGACTGGAAAGGCTGTGTTATTTATCTTGCTGATTTGTGGGCATTTCATTTTTCAGATGGGGGTCTTTGGTCCGAACTGTGCCATTGACAAAGCTAAGCACCCACTGTAAGACTTTCTCAGATGAGCCTCTCCTGGATCTCTCAGGGTAAGTGTTAAAAATTGCTGCATGTGCGAGTCATACAATCTCCCAGTATTATACAGATCCCCAAACCAAAGAAGAAATAGAAAAGCCTCCCCAGACTTCAAGAAAAGCTATGCCTTAGTCTGGAAGGAACTGAAGGCAATGGGTGATCCTTCTGAGGTACCATACAACAGGTTAAGGGGGGGAAAAAGCCCACCTCAGCCTTGTTTGGAAAATAAGGTGAATAAGGATTTATAGGCGTTTCTGGTTTATTTGTAAATAAAGCAGTGGATGGTATCTGCATCGAGGGAGCTGGAGAGCATGAAGTGTCTAAGCTGGAGTGAGAATTAAGCCCAGAGTTTTGAGGAGTTGCATCCTTGGTGTTGGGCCAAATCCTGCAGCACCAGAGCATGGCCAGGTCTTACCAGGCCAGGTTTACCTGCAGAGGTGACTTTGTGCAGCTGGAGATACCAATACCCTGCTTCTGAGCTTTTTTAGAAAAGCAGTGACTCAGCTGGAGCTCGGCCATCTGCTTGTGCCTGTAAGATACAGAGGTACAAGTGGACCTTTCCCTAGAAACTAAGAGAAAGCTGTCTCTTGTGCCAGCTTAATTTCCCTTTCACTCCTTTGGAAAGCTCAGACTGGGTCTTTAGTCCTGCTCTGCAGAACTTGGCAGCGGGGAATCACCTGCCTCATATTTGAAAGAAAAGGGAAAAATAATTGTTAGTCATCCTTACCTGTTATTGACGATATCTTCTTGTACAGGACATGATTAGTGCTAGATAAGGCTAAAAAATATTCTGAGTCTGAAAATGGAAAAAGGCAATCGAGAAAATTATGGCAGGAAATAAGCTTTTGCCTGGCAAAGTCTTCCTGTTCTGGAAGGTCAGTAAATAAGAGATGTTGCAGGTAATGTGAGAAGATCACTTATGGCACAGTTCTTAGCTGAGCTAAATAAATTTAGCTCCTGATAGTGTTTTCACTACAAGCCTCTTGTATGGCAGCAGTGCATGTAAAGGCTGTCTCTCCTAGATCCCTAGGCCCTTGGGATACCCCATTGTCCTAAGCAGGACTGAGAAGTGTAAACTAGTCATCGCTTTTGGGATATCCCAGGCTGGGGAGACATACAAATGAGCAAAAGCGTGGAAACCTTCAGTAAGAAAAGCTTCCTGGAGATGACTGAGGTCCATTAAAGTCCTGTTGGGGTGAAAACCTTTTCTACGCTCAGCACGACATGAGGAATGAGAATAAGAATTGATGTCCAAGCTCAAAGGAACAGCTGGTTCTTGGTTCCCTTCACGGCAGCCCTGTTCCACTTCGAGCAGACCTCACTGCTGCTGTGTCTCCACGTTTCCAAAGCTGTTCGAGTCCATCCCACAACCGGACAGAAGCTCTCAGTCCTCTGGAAAGGATATTTTCCTTCTCTTAGAAGAACCACAGCACAGCCAGCTTCAAGTGCTGAGCACCTAAACCAAATGATTGCATTAAAAGTCCTCTTGGGGCTCGCCTCACAGCTTGGTTCTGTGGTCCTTAGCTGAGGTGGCCAGACTGTCAGAGGTGCTGGGCGTATGCACCAGGGAGTCTTTTTCATTGAAAGCTGTTGGGTCCTGAGTACCTGTCTCGCTGTGCAAAGATTTCATTGCCATTATTTTAATTGGGTGCCTTGGAGGCAAATTACTTCACAGGCTTATTAAATTTATGAATAATGATTATTTAATTAAGGTGTACTGTACAATTAAGTACGTATCTTATTATACACAAGCTTTTAAATTACCTTTTTCCTTTTAATCATGTCACTTAGTGTAGTATCTACAGAATTACCTACAGCGCTTTTGTTTAGGAATGACCAGAGGCAAGCTGAAAAATAAAGCTAGAGAATACTGTAATCCACCTGTTCCTAGAATTAAACTTACTAATTTGCATTACTAATTACATGTACAGGTGTCATGCAACCCAGGTTACATTGTGTATGCTGCCTTAGGAACTGAAGTATTGCAGTTCTTTCTTGGTTTACATCTTTTTCTTCCTAAGGAAGATACACATTAAGAGGACTTTAAAATGTACACTTCAGTTTGGACTTACATGGATGGAGCATTTCTGTGCTAACAGTAATTCAAGATAACACCTGATATTTTCACACAGGTCTTGGCAGTTTTTTAAGAAGGTGTAGAAGAGAAGAGAGCCGATGTGTCTCCTCTTGGTGGGCAAGTGCTTTTGCATCCCTAGGATGGCTCTGCAGCTGCCTTGGGTGATTTGCAGGTAAGGAAGCTACTGGGTTACAACTAGCACCTCTCCAGAAATCAGCTGCTGCTTGGCTTTGGTGATGCCTCCTCTACAGATAAATTGGTGCCACGTGCTGCAGAACTAGTGCATTTGGCTTGGTCTATTGAAAGTCACCTCATGTCTCTGGTGCACTTTGCTGGCAAAGAAATTCACTGGAGGGCAGCTTGTGCTCCTATTGCTTCTGGTCAGTGGCATCTTCCCATTGGAGGCAGCCTTGTGGGTCAGCCACAGAGACAAATCCTGAAGCACTGAGAGAACACAAACAGCACTGAAAAAGTGCAGGTTCACCTCCCTGCTCTCTCTCCAGTTGTGCAGTACTGGTGTGCATCAGAGAGAGAAAGCATGATGGGCACCTCAGGAAAGTGCCACTTCATGATGACCAAGTATGCGTCTTTCCTCAGCAGGTCTGGGAGAGAGTCTTCTCCTTCGCACGATGGCTATTGCCTCTTCTGCCAGGGATGGAGCATATTCATTCCTCTTTTCATGTGCAGTACCACTCTGAACTATTTAAAGCCTTTTTGCCAGAAACAAAGCCCAGGGAGAGCAAAGTACAGAGAGATATTGGGGTGCACCTAAATGCAGACTATGGCTGGTTAGCAAGTTCTGCAGATGTGAAACGAGCTCTGCTGGCACGAGCAGATCTCTTCAACAAGCCCCTGCGAAAAACATGAGTTCAGCTCCTTCTCCACTGAGAAGAGTGAAATTAAGCATATAATAAACGTTAAAGTTGTTGGTGGGACAACTAGCTGAAAAAATAGGAACATTTCTGATTTGGGGGGTAGTATAAAGAAATCCACATTGTTAGCCTGTTTTCAGCCAAAACGCCAACACAGGAAGGAGTGCATTTTGCCGCACAATAACACATCCTTGTTTCTTAAATAGTATTCTTTATGAATCCTCACTTTCAGTCTAACATCTCTAAGTATATAGGGCCCTGTGTGACTGTGCAGATTGCAGCCTTAACAGTTTGCACTCTTTTTATGTAATGCTCAGCTGGAGAGGAGATTTCTTGAGTTTTCCAATGAAATTGTTAGTTCTAAAAAGCACTTTGTCTTAGTTAAAATAAGTTAAATAAGTTTTTAGTTAAAATAAGCTTGGAGCATCTTGAGGATCTTCTCAGATGACCTGTATCTTACAGTGGTCCTACACATTTAAAATAGCTGCATTTTCTTTTCCTCCCATGCATCTGGACATATTTCAGACTTCTGTAATCCCTTTCTGGATGCTGACAAGGCAGTAATGCAACAGGGGTGAGCACCCTGCAGTGGTAGAGGGTGTTATCTGTGCTGCCTCGGGGAAAGAGGTTCCTCTGACAGCATTTCTGTCTTTCCTCTTCCAAGGGGTTGGTGCTGGTGGTGGCCCAAACTGACAACAATGGAGCCACAAAGGAGGCACGTGTGGCCGTGGGGTTTGCAGCAGTGAACGAAACTGGGGAAGCTTCTCTGATCAAAGTACATTTATGTGGCAAGGACCAGCCCAACCAATGTGATGGAGCAAGTGTTAACAGCTCGTCCTCTCAAAGCATCCTTAAGGTATATACCAAGGGCAGGAAACATCTTGTAGACAGATAGTGGAAGCAGCTGAGGTTTCCCCACACTGCAGAGCTTCACCACCATCCAACCTCTGCTTAGGACACGTGTGCCGGCTCTCGAGACAGGCACAGAGACCCAGTCTCAGCCTGGGGTCAGCTCGGGTACCAGCAGCTCGTTAGCCCCATGCCATGTCTGTCCCCACCAGCCCTGCCTGCTGGCTCCTGGCAGCCCAGGGGCTCGGTGGGGCTGCACTTCCTCGCACAGTGCCAGCAGCATCTTCTTCAGCTCTGTAAATGCCCCTCAGGAACCTGCTTGAGCTGTGCCAGGAGAGAAGCAAATCCTTCTGCTGGTGAGGCTGCCTCTGCCATCAGGGTCTCTGGTGGCTTGGGAGGGGCAGGATTGCCCCAGTGTTTGTAAACAGCCCAAAAAACAGACTACTGGGGGAAAACCAGTTTTCTGATTCAATTCATGTGATTAGAGCTAAAAGGGGGTGTTCTGAACATGGTCGGGTGCTGTTCTGGCATTTCCCAAATTTGCTGCTGACCCACACATCACTTCCCCTGGCTCAAGGCAGCAGCTGGAGCAGGGCAGGGCAACATACACTGTCCCCGACCGAGCTCCTGGAAAGGCAACTGCGTTGCCTCTGGGTTTCGTGGCAGAAAATACCTTTACATAAAAAGATCTGCCACAGGCTCCCTAACTATGGCACGAAGGGAAAAAAGAGATTAACGGGTGAGGTCTGAGAGTGGTGTTTTCCCTGTATAAATCGCTTTATTCTGAGTCGTTCCAGTAAAATAAGTGGAGGAGGTTAGAGAGCGAGCAGCTTCTCAATGCACAGACATGGCTGAAACTTGCTTTTTTGGTTTATTTTAGAAATGAACTCTGAAAAAGAAAAATGGAGTCGAGTGAAGTAGGAATAATAGCAGGAGACTTGGGAAGAGGATCTTTATTGAGTTATTTTGTTCTCATTTGGATAGCCTTGCTAATATTAATGAAAGACAGTTGTAACTTGTTTGTTACTTTGTATGGCTAAGAGCAGTGTTTTGTACAATACAATCTGAAACATTAAAGCAAGCCATTAGCGAACAGTTTATCCAAGACTAAAAAAAACAAAAAAGAAAAAGAGAAATTAAATAGGAACATGAAATATGTCTTCCAGCAAGTCCTGAAATAGGTCTTGCAGACCACAGTGCAGATATTTCAAATGTGTCAAGAGTAGGCTGACATTTCTTTAAGTCAAAAGAAAAAAGAAATGGCTATCGTGGGAATCAAGCCGCAACACTCCCCTCTTCATCACCCTGATGTACAGCAGAAGGCTGAGGCTTATTTACTGGAAGCTTGAACTGAAATTGGTAAACTATGTGTACCTTATTGATGCTTTGCGTCTCCCACAGGAGTGAGAATGCTGAATTTCTCAACAACGCCCACTGCTCTGTGCATTATTGAACTGAAAGTTAAGAGCAGCCTAAACCAGACCTCCTTCTATAGCATGCTATTAAACTGATAAATAATATCAATAGCAATCCTTGGAAAAAATCTTTATAGGTAGTCCTCTGCCTGTTTTTACCAGACCTAGATTAATACACCGCTCCAACCATTCATCATTGATGGTGAACATCTTGACGTAGAGAGTCTCATTTTTGGTATATTATGGCAGACCTCATTCATGCAGCCATGCAGAGAACATATTCACTAATCCTGGGCTATTAGTATCCGAATCAGTCTACAGACCTGCAACCCAGATGAAACACAGGACAGAAATAAAACCAGTTACAGCTGAATTTAGACATACTCATTTTTCCCCACCTAGAAGGTGTTTTAACAGGGAAGGTGGTGTGTGCTACAGTCCTCTCCCCAGGATGCTCTGGGAAGTATAAGGGTGGCTCAAAGAGACAGGGGAGGATGTATGCCCTGGGGGGGTTGCCAAATGGGATGGAGTGACACAACCACCAGGTCAGGAAGCTCTTCAAATGTTGGCCCCTGAGAAGAGTGTAAACCTTCCCTTCCTCTGACATCTCTTCCCTACCCATGGGCTCGGGGCCCCAGCAGAGATCAGATCTTTGGTCTGAGCCAGTGGTGCTGTTCTAACGTACACAGAGGTGTCTTGTCCTGAGAGTTAATTCCATAATTGGGATAAGAAGCAATTTGGGTAATCTGTTTCATGGAGGGTTTCTTTTATTTCTTTGGCTCCTTAGGACACCCATATCCTCTTTTCCAGCAACAGTTTCTTTCTCCCTTGGGCAGGGCACACCAAACTGAACATGATCTTGGCTGAATAATAGGGATACACTGCTAAGTGCTTTTGCTTTCCTTCTGCTTTCCTTCTCTTCTTCTCTCTTTCTTGCTCTCTAAAAACTTAGGTTACCAATTTTGAAGCTGACATGTGGGTCAGCTAAAATAATGGGGATCAGACAGCATCCAAACATCCCTGTTGCTAAGCCCCAGTGGTGCACCAGCAACTGGATGAAAAGAATGAACTAGCTACTGCAAACACTGCTGAGCTCCTGACTCTCAGCAGAAACACATAAATGCCTGATATAAAAGATTGCAAAGCACATACAATAGCCGTGCCTTATTACCTTGCCTAACAAACATCCTTTTTGCCTTTGAACCTCTGAATACAAAGCTGTACTTCATATGGATCCATGGATCCATGATTTCACTAGGTGGCTCAACCACAGTGTTCATGAACTTCTTGCTGGGGGAGACTACTTCAGTACATGGTATCTGCAATCTCTTTTGTACCTGCACATATCAAAGTAACCCCAAGAGAAAACTTTCTTTTTCAAAGCCATGGAAACTGAAATGATGCAAATTGCCTTGAGAGATGGCTCTCATCATATTGGTGCTACTAGTGTCTTGTTTAAAAAGGAGGGAAACAGCTTTCGCAAAGCCTTTCCTCTAGTTGCAGAAGAAAAGGTGGATGGTGGAAAGGCTCATGGGAGTATGTGTGGTTCCTGTGGGAGATCAGCGCTCTCTTCTCTGTTCTCCAGCTCTGCCACCTTCTGCTTCTGGCAGATGATCCTGATGTCTTTTTGCCTCCCCTTGTCACCCACCTCTTTTTCTTGTCCTCTCAGGCTCTTGGTGGTGTCAGACTGGCACTGCTCCAGACAGGGAGAAGCATCAGGTGCTTCAGTCGTGGTGACAGCCTGCAGCACAGGAGGGCTCTGCTCCAGCAGGTGAGATATGGGCTCCGAAAGACACTGCGCTTACCTTTCCCGTCCCCACAATTTCAGCCTGCATGGAAACAGTGTTGTATCGTAGAAGAGATGTCAGCTATAAACAAACTTCTTTTGAGAAGTTAGAAAATATTTTAAATCGGCTTTCTCCTATCTGGAAATACAATTTCATTTGTTGTTTTCGTTTACTACTGAAGTGTTTTAGGCTATTGATCTTTGGTAAATGGATCTAGTTGAGGATGGGTGTGCAGTAGCATCTGGGCTAACAATCCCTGGGGGGGAGACATTTGGGGACAATAAGGTCTTCAGCTGGCACCATGAGTTGAGACCGAGGAATTGCATTGGATGCCCAAGAGTTCAGGTCTGATGATCTCTGCATTAAGCCTTGCATCAGAAAAGCGCAGCTGGTGGAAGGTGATGTCTCCTCAGAGCTTTTGTCTGCCTGCAGAGGACCACAGCAGGTATGCTCTGGCAGACCCCGTTAAACCCCTTCACTTCCTCGGTGGTTCTTGTGGCGCACAGAAAACAAGATGCTGGTGTGATTCTCTCTGATAGCCCATGGAGCCGAACTGTTCCAACCGTGGGGAAAATTGGAGGTTGATCATCACTTTCCCCTGGAAGAGCTGCTGGTGTGGTTGAACACTGAACAGTAAGGCCGCCTGTCCCCTCTGCCAGGAACAAGACAGTAAGTCCAAGCAAACAGTGAGGAGCAGAGGTTGATTCAAAGCCGGATATGGTCAGTGAGTGTAAGACTAGATAAGGAGTGAAAGAAAACGGTCCTTTTTGATACGCAGCTCCTTTGTACCTTCATACAGAGGAAGAGTAAAAAGATACACGAAGGCTGTCTAAAGAGAAACCTGGAGCTAAGCTGTCCACAAGGTACACAGAAGCAGAGATTTTGAAAGTAGAGGTGCTTTTATGCCCTTCCCCGAGGTGTGTGAGTGAACAGTGTACTCTGAGAAAGCAGGTGAGGTCTTTCTGTTTGGTGATGGACTTAGACAGGGAGGAGGATGTCGGGATTTGCAGGCAGAGTGGGTCTGTCACATACTTTATCTTTTCCTTTTGAAGTAACTTGTGGATCACCTTTCTTTTGTTACTGACAGATACAAGTAGAAGAGAAGGAAAAATCTGAGAAATAGCTGAGAAGTCAGATTGCTGCAAGAAGAGCAGAGACTGTGGTGTCCATAGAGCCACTTTCCAGGCTCAAGTTCTCAGCTGGGCTAAGGCACCACCACTCCTCCAGCTGTCACAATTAAGCAAAGGTCTTTTTTGTGCTGTAAATTAAAAAGTTTTCAATTATCTTTCAGAAAACTGGGGTTTATATTTGCTGTATTCATGTATATGCCTGTACGCATTTATTCACATGTAGATGTACATGTCTGCACACACACAAACACATGCACACTTCTGTTATCTATGTATAGATATTTTTGTTTTCAAATAGATAAAATGGGCATAATCCCCAGCTGGAAAAAAAAACAGTGCAGACCTATGAACTATCAGGAGGAGAGACCTTTAGACCAGTTGAGAAAACATCCCATTTCATTTTGCTTCATTTTGTTTCATTTCCTATTAGATCTTAGTTAAGGAAATCTAAAAGAACAAACAGATTACATTGTAAAGCTGATGCCCTCAGGATTTAAGGTACTCTGTTCAAATTGATGGCTGAGATCCACAGCCCGTGTTCATTTACTAGCTAAAAAGCCATTCAGTCATGTATGTATTTCTTGGAGCAAGATACCTTCTTATTTTGGAATTTGTACAGCTTCTCACACGAGGGCTAGTTTGAGTTTCTTTGCACATGGCTCATACAGACCTAAAATAACAATTATGAGAGTATTTAGTTCTCTGTTTTGTAGCATTAGATTGAGGAGCCTACGCTGCTGTGATCTACAGAACCAAACATGGAGAGACCGACTTAAAATCCCTCCTGGGTGCCAATACCCATTAGTTTTGATACAAGAAATGACCCCAAACTAGAAGTGATTCCATATTACCTGAATGCCCATCTCCCACTTTTATAGGACTGTAAGGTCAACACTTCAAATATTTTATACTGTTGTCTGTGGAGCTTCAGTCCTATGAAACTGCTCTCACTTAGTGAATACTCACCCCACCACACAGGGAATTACCCTGCCTTTACCAGGAGAGATCACTACTCAGATGGATTTTTTCCCATCCTGCAGTTTCAGTCTGTAGCAGACTTCATTTTTAATCCTGCTTGTCACTTCAACATCCAGTCTGGAAAAAATGGAGCTAAGATGCCTTCCCAAAGCCAGAGCAGGCTTGCAAAGACAAAAGCCCTCCTGGCTCTGAAGGTCTGTCACAGTGGGGAAATAGAGGTAGAAGAAGGGAGATCCTCAGCCCAAATCCAAGCTGGTGTCAACAGGAATGCTTATCTTGGTTCCCAAGCAGAGGAGTCAGCCATCAGGTTTAGTCAAGTCAATTCCTCTGCCTGTTTCTGGGAAGTAATTCTGCAGTACTGTGCAGAATAATGTGTCTTATTTATATCTTAGTTCTTACAACTCTTAGTGAAAATGGTTATGCGTTAAATGAACTTTTTGTACCTGCAGCTTTCACGCTGTCTTCCAAGACACATTCCTTGTCCATTGCCTAGTTACAGTCAGAAGGACTCCTTAGAGCACACCAAAGTGGAAAACATTCCCTCCCCAAGATGATAATAATAAGGGCTAAAGGGTGTAAGATCTCGGGGCTGACCTTTGCTGTAGCTGCAAAGACTGGCAGAAAACAGCTTCTGAGGCAGGGATAACTCATGCTTGATACACGGAGACCAAAATGTCATACCACTGGCATGAAGAGATCCTCGTGAATGAGGGCTGGCCAAGGTGTTCAAAAAGATGTCCCCAGCTTCCTTTGCCAAACATCCCCCAGCTGGGTGGTAATACGGAGCTGGGGAAAAAAGACGTCTATGTTTTTAATTTTTGCTTTTTAGCTATCTCATTTCAATGTTCACTTATTGCTACATGCAAAATATGAATTGTAATGTCAGTCTCTTATCCATTAGGGGTTAAACAGCGTAAGAGGAGTTGTGAAATAATCCCATTGGGCATTTCTAATCCAGCACACTTTCCATGTAACAGCTGACCTCCTCACAGACCTGAAGCAAAACTAAGCACGCTTAAATGGTCTGAATCCCTTCACCCCGCATCTTGGGTACGTTCACACATCCTTAATCCGGACTGAGCTCTGGGTGAACACAGTACCTGAGCTTGCTGATATAAACCCAGCAGAGACATCTGTGATCCTTTGCCTGCACTGTTGCCCCATCCATCTCTCTCCGCTCTGCATGCCTGCACGGTATCGTTGCTTCTCCGCAGGCGCAGTGTTATTGTTGGTGCCAGGTACATTGTGGTGGAAATTGCGGGGATCCTTTCCACACTGGGCTCCAGATCCTCCCTGTTGAGGGACAACTGAAGGCCCTGAGGACCTTTGGCTCAATGATCAGCTCGAACTGCCCCAGGAGCTGGAGAACACTGGGATGGACGTGTGGAAGCACGTGCAGGTACAGGCACGCAGAGCAGACCTGCAGCTTGTCTCATCCCTTCTGGAGAGGCAGGACTGGGGTGAAAGCCAGCTTTTTGAGTGCTGCTTGCCGGGCCACAGCTTTGGCGGCATCCCTGGACCTGCAGCGTGGCTGCCATTGCCTCTTGCAAGCACTGGAGGCGTCACGCTCCTCGCAGTGGGGACCACCTGCCAGATGGTCCGTCATGCTATGGGTGACTGATGGGTAGGGGTCCCATGGGTCTCTGGGGGTCCTGGGGGTCTCCGGAGCCTGCCATGGGATGGTGTTCCTGCTGTGCCCCCACAGCTGGGAACACGGGCTGCAGCCAGCACAGGCTCCCCTGGGCATCAGTGGCAGCGTGTCTCAGCCAGGGGGGGTGCCAAGGCAGCTGCCATTTCCCACGGCAGGGCATGCAGGTGGACACCAAGGGCCACGTGGTAGTGAATGAGTACCAGAATACCACAAGGAGAGGCGTCTACACTGTCGAGGACGTCTGTGGGAGAGCCCTCCTCACCCCAGGTGGTACTGCAGCTGTGCCCCCTCTCCACAGCCCCTCGTCCCTGTGCTGTGCCGTGGCTCAGGCTCCCTGTCCCTCCCCACGCTGGCGATCGTGCCTGGCAGAAAGCTGGCACACAGGCTCTTCGAGGGCAAGCAGGACTCCCGGCTGGACTACCGTGACACCCCCACCATCATCTTCAGCCACCCGCCCATCGGCACCATGGGCCTCTCCGAAGGTGTGGGCAGGCAGGGCACGGGGGGCGGCAGCACGGGGGAAGCTCAGAGCTGCTGGTTTGATGCTTGAGGAAACGATCTGATCTCTGGCAAGTGGTCTGAGCCTTGCAAAATGTGCTTTAACTCTCTTTTTTACGGTACATCCCTGTCACGAATGAGTGGTTTAGAGGTCGCTTAAAGAATCACCATCAAAAGTATGGGTAGAAAGTGATTTTAATAGAAATTTATGAAAGCATGACTTAACAGAGTTTGATAGCAAGGTTCACTCTATCACTTACTACACGTATCAAGCATACAAACGAAAATCAAGTTAGAATTGAGCTAGTATGATTTATACAGAGACCGAGGATGAAAATGGGTAAGGGAGACCCTCCTGTTGAGTCATGAGATTCAGAGTAGACCCCCTTGCTTTCTAAATTCCTGATGGAGCTTAGGTATGGCTGGATCCGCTCCTAGTCCCAGACTTGGTCAATGGTTTATATCTACGGGATTACATGTGTTCAATAGCAGTTTAAGGTTCATTCACAGTTTTAAGATAGGTCATAAGATTTTAGTAGCAATTAATTATCTTACTATCAGCTCACACACACAGACACAAAGATAGATAAATATACAAAGGTATACCTGTTAAAAATTCCCCTTGCGTCCAGTGAAATATTCATGTCAAATGCCTTGGCATTTCTCAATGGGTGAGGCCTTGAGCCTTGAGGAGTGTTTCAGCCCAGGTCTCGTCGTCAGCGACGGTCCTCTGAATATCGCAAGCTCGAGAGTTCGCAAGCTCTGAGAGGTGTCCGACTCAGAGGGAGATACTGGGCGCAGCCCGCTGCGGTCCAGGAGAGCTCAAAGGGCCTCACTTGGGACCATGAATTATAGGGTCACAAGATGATTGGCTTTAGTCATCCGTTAAAATTCTCAAGGTTTCAGTAACAATGGTATCGTTCCACTTGAGCAATGACTCAGATAAGGGTATCAGGGGATGGCGCATTATCCCCGCTCTTGTCCCCCACTTGGGCCAGGCAGCGGAAGTTTCTGGTCGGTCAGTACATTCCCCAGCCTCAGCTATGCAGAGTTTCTGATACAGTCAAGGGGCGCTCAACCACCTGATTTGTTACCCCAAGGCCAAGGTTTAATGAGAGTTTCTGAAATCAACAAGCGGCCCCGGGGCGGAGAGGGGGAATGCACCACCACAATCCCCTGCCTGCTGTGTCGTGTCTTCTGCTGCAGATGAAGCTGTGGCCACGCACAGGAGGGAGAACGTGAATATCTACAGCACGTGCTTCACCCCCTTCCACCACACCATCACCCAGAGGAAGTTTAAGTGTGTCATGAAGCTGGTGTGCACTGGCGAGGAGGAGAAGGTGCATGGAAGGGACCAGAGGGACAACTGCGTCCTGCAGGAGGGTGACTTGGCTCCCCCCTGCCGCGGCAGCTATCCTCTTGTCCCTGCGTGGTCTGCTCTGACCTGCTCAGGCCAGATCTTGGGCTGGGATCCAGCTCCCCAGCACCAAGCCCAGTGTTTAGCCTGGATTTCGCCAGTGCTGGATCCCATCCAGCCTCTCGCTTCTTCCCTAAAGATGGTGGAATTGCACCTGCAAGTGCTGGGCTGTGACAAAATGCTCTGGGGCTTTGCCATGGCCTTCAAAATGGGGGCCACCAAGGCCAACTTGAACAACACTGTTGCCATTCACCCCACTTCTGCTGAAGAGCTGGTGATGCTGTACTGAGGTGGTGGATGCGAGCAGCAGGTGAAGAGAGGTGGTGGTGTGGTCCCTCGGTGTGGTTTGGGGGAAGGCTGCCGGTGGCAGGGCTCCTCCTCTGCCTTCCCTGGAACTGAAGGTGTGCAGGGAGCAGCAGAGTGGGGCAGGACGGCTGGGCGCTCGGGGTACTCGTGGGCGCTGGAGAATCCCAGGTGGGCTCTGTCCTCCGCTGCAGGCGCTCACATTTTCTGGTTGTGCGGCTCCAGGCTTTGCTGTGGTGTCTCAATCCCGGCTGGCAAAATGGTGGCAGGCAGGAAAATCCTGCCCAGCCCTCCTAACCCCATCAGCATCAGCAGAGCCAGCTCTGGGGCGCTGCTTTTTTGGGGGGGGCGAAAGTGCCTGAGAACTAAAGGGGGAGCAACAGCACACCCCAGTGGGCGGCCAAATGGTGGGGGTGGCTCCCGGGTGCCAGCGAGGCTTTGTGGGCGATGAACACCCCATGCATGGTGGCACTTGTGGTCGTGGTGGGTTTGGGACCAGAATGGGTTTGCGGTCTCGGGTTCCTGCCCGGTTGTGTGCTGGCTGGAGAAAGGGAGCAAAAGGCTGTGGAGGAGACAAGGG
>NW_009187049.1:0-221 GCF_000690835.1 Fulmarus glacialis | reverse complement strand
TTTTTGGAGGGAATTACGTGGAAAAGCAGAGTGAAGCTGAGACCCATGCATCCCCGAGGGGTCCCCGGTGAGGGGAACTGAAGACACCAGAGGCTGGGGCCTGGTGTGCAGAGAAGGTCATTGCTGGAAACCATTCAAGAACTCAAGTGATGGAGGGTGGGGAAATGCTTCGGTTTTGGGCCGCGGGGGTCCCCTGGGTGCTGCCACCTCTGGCCCCCACC
>NW_009187048.1:15047-34272 GCF_000690835.1 Fulmarus glacialis | reverse complement strand
ATCATATCATATCATATCATATCATATCTTATAATCCTGGTCCTTTGCAATCTCTCTTCCTTCAAGAGTGGGATGCCTGGGAAACCTGAGTTCTTTTAAGATAGATAGGAAGCTTTAGTGTGAATGTTGCTCCTCTCAAGACCAGCTCCTCTGTCTTGAGACCCCTCTAGTTTATCAATATTTGTCCAAACATGTTGTGGAAAAATGTATTTTATTCCAGCTTCATAATACTGTCTCTTGTAACTGATGGGATCATTCAAGTTGTCAAATCTGACCTTGTTGCCAAAAATGTATTGGAGATACTATTGCTCCAGTTATCATGCATCATGTATTCACCCGTTGAGCTGGGAACCAGTATTGTCTGAGGAACCGGCTCCGGAAAATAAACTACTCCAAAGAAAGAACTGCATTTAGAGGAGACTTTCTGAAAATATCATTTGTTCAGCAAATGAATCAAAACAAAGTGGTATAAATATTTCACAAATGAATTTTTCAGCTTAACAAGAAGAAAATAATCTAAATACTGAAATCAAATTTTAAGGGAACAGTAACAGGTGACCAGCCATTTCAGCGCTGTGTTCTGTCCATGTTTTAGTCATTAAATGGTGAGTGTGTGAAAACCTCATTACACCTGCAGGTGGAACCTTGGCATTAAAACCAGCTCAGTGGCAAGGGAGCATTGCTTTTGATAAATCCTATCTTTTAGTAGCCGATTATTAGCATCCTGCACATATATTACAAAGTTACATGTATTACAAAATAAGGTAAGTAGGTATACCTACTTGTCATCTCGTTTCCTGGCAGACAAGATCTGACCTTGAGCCTAATTTTTACATTTGGTGGTGAGCTAAACCAGTCTGATCTCGTTCTGTGGTTGGTTCCACCTGTGAAATATTAATCCTTGTTACCACTTTTCTGAGGACAGGTTATCTGCAGGGTGCTTTACAGGCTGTACAGGCCAGACACGTTCAAGAGTTCCCCTGCTAAGATACCAATGGAGACACTCTTGTAACTCACCCAAGGGAGGCCTGCAGGCTAGCGAGCATACAGAATTTGGGAATCTGGCCTCAGTGGTGCCGATGAGTTTGCTTCTACATGGCAGTGCAACATGGCGTAAATATGGAGCCTAAATTGATGTAACGTGCCAGGTAAAGCTGCACCTGAGTTAATTAGCCCTGTTGTAAATCAGCCCCTCCTAGCACAGCGACTATACCGTGCTAACATGTATACACTACTCTAGGACCCAAGCTCGTATCTTTCTTTAGCACAGTGCTGTGCCCTGTAGTCACAGCAGCTCATGATGGCCCCTTGTCAGATGAACACAACAGTGTGCACAGAGACTGGCCTTTGAGTGGGCAGGAGAACAGGGCGACTGGTGCGTGAATTGTTTGTTGGACTGAGGCAACAGACTGCATCTAAATCTTGCGATAGGCCTCAACCCCATTTGGATGTAGGCTTCAGTAATGTGGGATCTTATCTGTACACTGCTGTTACTTTTCAACAATTGGATTTTTCAGATGCTAGTCTTAGTAAATCTTACTTTTCATTAGCTTAGTGTTAAAATCTTTGGAAGTTTTGTACATATGCTGCATAAGAGAGGGAAACTTCATCCTAGAAGAAGGTAGGGTTGAGAGAAGACATCTGGAAAAAAATCTCTTTTTGAATTTCAGGGCTGAGAGATCTTTCCCCTGGTGGCTTATTCCTAATGATTCTGACAGTTCGAGGAACTCCCTACATGTTCCTAATAACTATGGATGAATGACAGGTTTGAAGAGTATAAAGTGGTGCTCTTCCACCAGGCTAGTGTATTGCCACCTGGATCTTCATGTTTGTTGCTCCATAGACCAGCAGGATCTCACCTGCTGCTAAAATAGTTCAGAGATTTTAATTAATGATCCTTTAGCATAAAAAGGATAGGTCACCCATGGGCCAGAACAATAGACTGCTGACAGTTTGTTTCTTGCAGATTCTCCCCCATCTCTTGGCATACAGGACCATTACCCTTTTTGGCCTGTCCTTTCCCAATTCCATGGATATCACATTTTTGGTTGCTTATTCACTAGGACACTTCTCCTCGTCCCCCTTAGATGGAGAGTTGCAGCCCCCACATATTTATGACTGAAAGACAAAGCCTGGAGGAGGTGATGGAGTGCTTGTTAAACAAGTTTGCCTATGACACCGCTCAACAACAGGGCTGCCATCCAAAGGGCTCCAGACAGGCTGGTGGAATGGGCTGACAGGATCCTTATGAAATTTGACACGAAGAAATACAAAGTCCTGCATCTGGGAAGAAAGAATGCCTTGCAATTACACATGTTGGGGACTGACTGTCTGGGGAGCAGTTCTGCTGAAAAAGACCTGGTGGTCTTTGTAGGCAGCAAGCTGAACATGAACTAAGTCTCCTCTGGCAGCAAGGCAGCCAACAGCATCCTGGGCTGTATTACCAGGAGCCTAGCCAGTAGATTGAGGGAAATGGTTATCCCCCTCTACTCAGTGCTTCTTAGACAGCATCTAGAACACTGCATCCAGTTTTGGGTCACCTAGTACAAAAAGATGGGGTGACATCAATAGAGGGCCATGGAGAAGGTCAGGGGACTGCAGCACTTGGCCTGTGAGCAGAAGCTGGGGAGCTGGGCTTGTTCAGCCTGCAGAAGAGGATTTGGTGGGACCTAACAGCAGCTTTCCAGTACCTAGTAGGAGGTTATCGAGAGGATGGAGCCAGGCTTTTCGCAGTAGAGCACGGTGGGAGAACGAGAAAGTAGCAGGCATAAACCAAAACAAGAGAGTTTCCAATGGATATAATCAGAAACTTCTTCATGATGAGGTCAGTAAAAGTTTAGATCACGTTACCCAGAGAAGTTGAGTAGTCTCCATACTCAGGGAGTTTTCAGGACCAGACTGGATAAAGCCCTGAGCAACCATATCTGACCTCATAGTTGTCCCTGTTTTGAACAGCAGATTGAACCTGATGGCATCCAGAAGTTACTTCCAACCTGAATTATCCTATGATCTCATGATCCTCCTGGCTAGCAGGATCATTCAAGCTCATTACTTAAGACCCAAGACTGGCAAGTCCTAATATTTCCCATCCCATATTGTTCCTCAGCAATCTAGCTATAAATAGAGATGATCCATGTCCCTTGTTGATCCCTCCTATTCAGCCATGTCAGCCTGCCACTATCCTGATCTGGATTTCTGTATACTGACATTGACTCAAGTGGGTCTAATGAGCTTCTTTACTTTGTCCTAGCACTCAGCAATTAATTTGTCCCTGCAATTTGTCTCTCCTCAGTTTGGTGGTTTGGGTTTTTTGTTGCTAGATTTTTTTTTTTTTTGGTGAAACTGATTTTTAGGATGCTGTTTTATTGCTTTTGACATAGCAGAAGTAGAAGAACATCCTACAACAACTGCAAGAAAAAGGGAACTCAGGTAGTATCTGCTGATCTGTAGGATTTCAACATGCAAGATGCTCTTCTGAGAAAGCCCTTGATAGTTCCTGTAAGCAGTTGATCAGCAACAACGAACCAAAAGGTGAAAACATATCACAGAACAAGGACAGAAAGTAAAAGCAATGAACAATAAAGTTGCACAAGCTAGTTTTTCTGTGGGAAAACACCAGTTCCACAGTTTCTGGTCAACTCACTTTTCAAGTTTAGTGTGTAAGTACAGTTAAGGGATGTATGGTGGGCTTCAGCCCCGGCAACTCCTCCTGCTTGGCTGCTGGAGCCCAGCTGGGGTCTCTCTGTCGAAGGCACATCGCTGCCGCTTCCCAGATTGCAGGTTCAGGCAGTAGTGAGGTTGGGCGTGTAACCCAGAGACACACACACACACGTCCACGCAAAGGACACTGACTCGGCCAACTGCACAGGCTGCCACAGACAAGGTGCTGCCTTCAACAACACCCACATATAACACTATCAGGACTCACATAAAATGTAAGTGTAGACAGCCAAGTCCCCTTCCTCCTCTCCAGATGATCAAGATTGAAGTCCACTACTGAAAACATACACACCCTCACTCTCTATATCCACTGGTCCTTCAGATATCACTATGAGCCCTCAGCCTGTCCAATATCATGCCTGGATCTTGGCTCTCTGACTGAGAGATATGTGTCTCCTACTCACTGACTAGTCCAGCTTGGTGCTTGCTGGCCAACTGATGGACGCCCTCGCACACTTGTCTCATAGGCATCCTCACACTCATGGATGCTTTGAATACCAGCACGAGTCCTCTGCCTGTCTAATATCCCTGCCCGCATCCTGGGCCTCCTACTTGCTGGCTAGTCCAGCTTGAAGTTTGCTAGCAAATTACACCATTAAGACTCGTTTTGAACCAAAATGGTCTTGGTCTGATAAACTTAATGAAGCTCTCATATTCCACATACCCTTACAAGTATGACTTCCCATACTTTAAAATTCAGAAGTGCTACAAGCCTACAGACACAAAGAGCAAGATGGGTCTTAGCAGGACAGAAGGAGACACTTGTAGAGCTGGTGACTGAAGGAGAAGGGACAACAAGGCTCAACAGAATAACTCAATTAGATCTAGACCTGTGCAGGATCCATGTCTCTTAAATATGGTCTAGCGGACTCCATGCCCTGTGGCAGCTACAGGTCAACACCATCTATCACATGTCACTGCCTCTGTTATATCTAAGGTTTTAATGAAAGTCCAGCCATGGCTTCCCTGTCAAAGCACCACACACTGCTCTGTCCCACACAGTATTCAAAGCTTAATGAAGACAGTCTTAGACCCCTCACGACCACCTAATGACATAGGTCTCATAGGTGTCTCTAACTTTCCTCTACCTTATATTTGTGTCAGTGTTTGGGCTAGTGCAGACAGTTTCCTCTGAGTAGACGTCAGTAGTGTCTCATATTCTTTCAACAAAAAAGGTAAGCAGAAATTAAAAAAACCTACCATCATTTCTTGTTGCTTTTGTGCTGAAAATTCTTTTTATGCAAATGCAGATTTTCAAGAAAGTTTTACATGGTAACATAAAACATTTTGTGAAAACATAAAACAAAAAGATTTTAAACAGCTGATAAAGCAACAAGGGCTGGAAGCTGACTCTGGGAATTGTTCTAGTGATGATTTTGTAATATTGTCCAGAATGCCTGTTAGTTAATTTCAAAACCAGCAGAGAGGAAGAACATCTTCTAGTTGCATGATCCTGTAAAGCAGGTGCCCAGTGACAAATGATAAAAGACAGTGAGATAATATTTATGAGGAAAAACAATGTTTGCATAGCTAATTCTGCAATTCACAGTATGATGAATTCAATTCAATAATTCATTAGATGATCTTTCTGGTGATTGGTATTTATTTGTTCAGGTACACCAGAGCAGAATGAGTGAAGCCAAAGCCCCTTGAAAGACAGAGGATGAGCTGAGTCCTGAGCACCCATACTACCGAAGAGACTCCAGCAGAGTTTATGGAATGCTGTTTTCTGCAAAGAAGAGTTCCAGTATGACTCAAACCGTGTGATCAAGTAATGACACTCATCACACCTCAGTAAACTGTTTTCCCTCGGTGATCATTGTAGGTTGTTCACCATGTCCAGCAGTTTTCTGGAGAAGCACTATGGAAGATAGCGTTCACAGAAGAGTGTGCTTGTTTCACAGTCACAGATTACAGTGATCACGTACAGACTGAGTTCTCAAGAGCACACCTAAAGTAGTCACTTGTGTGACCACAGAAGAAATACTTTGCTTCAAGACCTCTGTGTCAGTATTCATTTGAACCCTATGATCATGAGATCTTTCAAAAAGATCCCTCAGCTAACAGCTCTTTTTGTTGAGAGTAAATCTGGCATTTGGGAGAACCAATAACTTGATGCAGGAGATAATTTGTACCCATGTAGAGAAGAAAATAAGAGAGGATGGGGAAATGAGGAGAAAAAAGGTCTGTGGTTCAAGAATTTAAAAAGACAGAAAAATATGCTGCGGAAGCATAAGTTCTGCTTTCATGTTCCATGGACAGAAATGGAAACAGTTGATACAGGAAAAGCATTAAAAGAATTATATGAACTATTTACTTCAGAATGAATGGCAAAAATGTTTGGAGTGATTTTTAGCACAATAATATTGTTGCTTGTCAGTTGTGTGAAACACCATCTCTAACCAAATTCAATTATTTAATTTCAAAACAGACAGTATAAAGCACCATTTACAATATTTGGGAGTTACTGCAAATTAAAATGTCTGCAACGATGTATACTTGTTTTCCCATGCTTCTGCTTTAAAATTTTGACTTTTGATCTGTTTTTACACCATACTAATAGGTCTCTATTTACACCCTATTTCTGGTTTCTACACTGTGACCTTCCTTTCTGTTTTTAAGACAACAATATGGATGCTTTTGATTATCATCTACTATAGTACCATCTACATTTATTACTATGCATATAGATGTATACGATTACATATGTTGATATAAACATACTTATTTATACTCATAGTATTTTCACTTTACACTGGAAATACCTCAGCATGAAAGAGAGAACTTTTAGAAAAGCAATCTACAGCTAGTACAAGGTATGTTCACCATTATTCAACACTGAAAGTTACTTATCTCATGAATTAGCACAGTCCCTGCTGTATGCTAGCGAAATCATACATAACACCCTTTCCATTGCTTGCCGAAATAAACACATTTTATTTTCAACAGGTAATCCAGGGCTGTGGTAGGTCAGTCTTTCCCAACACTTGAATTCCCAGGTTGTCCTGAGAAAAGTGGGAAAACAGTATTCCTTGCACAGCCTCAGCAGGCGCAGCACTCCCTCCCAGCCCAGCCGGGGTCACCAGGGCTGCGGGCACCGAGCTGGACCCCCTCCCCTGGGCAGCCGTGAGGGACAGCTCCGGGCAAGGCAGGAGGGGCCGTAGGGCAAGGGGGTGGTCCTTCTCCTCTTGCACTGCTCACTGTATTTTCTTTTGGTATCCCCTGGGACTACTGTCCAGATTTTGTTGCTGCAGAGTACTACTTTATCCTGTCGTGCCGGGAGTCCTTGGAAAACCTGCTGAGCTCAAGCCTGGAAATAGCAGTGAGCTCAGCGTGGTCTGAACCAGGGAGGGGATAAGGGTTCTTCAGGATTGCTTGACCTCTGCTGTCACCCTCTGGAGAGAGATAGGACGTAGCTGCAGTGAGCTGACCCTAAATGGGCTTCCTTTGTATGGTTTGGGGAGGGTCACTGCTAGCAGCAAAGCTTGGCTTTCATTTGGGTGGGAACTTTGCTATGATGGCCCTGATTGATTGGAAAGAGGTGGGCAATGAAGGTGGGACCAGTGTGCCCTGAGGAACTGGTTGCCATCATGTGCAACAGCCCTGTGCCTTTGGTTCTGGGGCCAGCAGCCTGCCAGTGGCAAGAGGGTTTTAGGGAAAGGGGAAAGACTTAATACAGGAAACTCCTTTTTACTGCTGTCTCTTAGTGCTTGTTAGAGAAGTTAAAATGTGAACCAAACATTTCAGGAATATCCTTATTTGCATAGTTGACATAATTAATCCTCAGCTGGGCTATTAATTGCAGACTACAGTGGCCAGTATCAGATGATTGTGGTGACTACAACCTGAATATCTGGTTCCCCCCCAAAAAAAATAATAGCACTCACTACCTCTATGTTGTGGGTTTTTTTCAATGCACCCCTGGGCAGCCAAAAAAGAATGGGGAGGAGAGGGGATGGTTGGCTTTTTATCAGTATTTTTAATTCATCCATCCTTGCAGTATTTGAAGAAAACTCTGCTATACTTGCCCAGAATTTCTGCAGAACTCTCTATTGCACTGTTATTATGATTAACAAGATGTCAAGGATTGATGTTAAGCAAAAATGACATGGTCTGAACTTCAATATACCATTGGATTAAGCTATCACCTGATGGTGAATGAATATGACAGAAATATAAAGGATTGGTGATAGAAACAGCTCCCAGTTAACAGTAGCAGCTGGAAGGGGAAGCACATTAGGATATCGTCTGCGTGAGAAGCCGGAGCTGTAAACACAACTAAGAATTCATTTGTTATTTATCAGTTGTTCATGGATTTCCATGTCATCAAATCAGTGGAGCATTGTTCACAAATTCTGCTTCAAATGGGACTATCCCCAACACCACATCAGGTCACTGCGACTTTACCTAGCCAAGTGTTGGAAATATTGATGAAGTCCACTATCTCGTACCCAGTGCAGTGCTGCACTGACTCCTAGTGAAAACATTTTTCTTAATATCCAGTCCAAACCTCCCAAATCACAGATTGTGTCAGGGCAATTATTATTATGAGTGGATGAAAACTTGTGCAAACACCACAAGGGTACGATTGTTGAGTGACACGTACTGAGATTATGGTCAGCGCAGTCAGTGGAAGCCCATGTGTAAACACTGACTTTGTGTGAGGGTTGTCCACACCACAGCACTGCATTATTTTAGTTAAGGACTTCCCTGCACTACTAAAGGCTAGGTAGATGTAGCTTTCTCTCTCCCCCAAGGAGAGTACATAGTATGATAAGAGGAGCATAGCAAAAATATCTCCCTCAGCAACTCAGGGAGACAAAAGTCCTTCCATGTGTGAGGTACAACTACGCTGAGCAGGGCTGGTGGGAGTTTTTTCATGTTCCTAACTAACTGATGTATGCTCCAAACACAAGGGGATGGGATCAGGAAAGCCAAGGCACAGCTGGAGCTGAATTTGGCAAGAATAATAAGAAGGGCTTTTACAGGTACTTTGGCCAGAAAAGGAAGATTAAAGAAAACATACTCTCCCCTCACCCTGATAAATAAGACAGGATAACTAGCGACAACTGACATGGAGAAGGCTGAGGAGGAGAAGATCAGAGTAAAGACCACCTCAGTAACCTGAACATACACACGCCCATGGGACCTGATGAGATGCACCCCGGGGTCCTGAGGAATTGGCTGAGGTAGTTGCCAAGCCACTCTCCATCATATGTGAAAAGTCATGACAGCCAGGTGAAGTCCCCAGTGACTAGAAAAAGGGAAATATCACTCCCATTTTTAAAAAAGGGTAAAAAGGACCCTGGGAACTACCAACCAGTCAGCCTCACCTCCACGCCCAGTAAGATCATGGAGCAGATCCTCCTGAAGACATGTCAAAATATATGGAAGACAGGGAGGTGATTAGTAGACAGCCAACATGGCTTCACCAAGGGCAAGTTGTGCCTGACTAATCTAGTGGTCTTCTACGATGGAGTAACTGCATCAGTGGACAAGGGAAAAGCTACAGATGTCATCTACCTGGAATTCTGTAAGGCCTTTGACACAACATTCTTGCCACTAAATTGGAGAGATATGGACAGATGGACTGTCAGATGGATAAGGAACTGGCTGGATGGCTGCTTCCAAATAATTATAGTCAATGGCTCAATGTCTGAGTGGAAACCAGTAACAAATGGTGTCCCTCAGGTGTTCCTACTAAGACCACTACTATTTAATATATTCATCAATGACAAAGACAGTGGGATCAAGTGCACCCTCATCAAGTCTGCAGATGACACCAAGATGAGTGGTGCAGTTGATATGCTGGAGGGAAGGGACCATCCAGAGGGACCTTGAAAGGCTTGAGGAGTGGCCCAATGTAAACCCCATGAAGTTCAACAAGGCCAAGTGCAAGGTCCTGCATCTGGGGGTCAGGGTAATCACCAGGATTGGTACAGACTGGGGAATGAATGGACTGAGAGCAGCCCTGTGGAGAAGGACTTGGGGATACTGGTGGATGAAAAACTGGACGTGAGCCGGCAATATGCGCTTGCAGCCCAGAAAGCCATCCTCGGCTGCATCAGAAGAAGCGTTGCCAGCAGGTTGAGGGAGGTGATTCTGCCCCTCTACTCTGCTCTACTCCCCCACCTGGAGTACTTCATCCAGCTCCGGGGTGTCCAGTACAAGACAGACATGGACCTATTAGAGCAGGTCCAGAGAAGGGCCACAAAAATGGTCAGAGGGATGGAACACCTGTGCTATGAGGAAAAGCTGAGAGAGTTGGGGTTGTTCAGCCTGGAGAAGAGAAGGCTCTTGGGAAATCTTTCAATATATAAAGAGGGTTTATAACAAAGGCAGAAACTTTTTTACCATGGCCTGTAGTGATAGGACAGGGGACAATGGTTTTAAACTGAAAGAGGGTAGATTTAGATGGGACTTACGGAAGAAATTTTTTATGATGGGGGTTGTGAGACACTGGAGCAGGATGCCCAGTTGGCGATGCCCCATCATCGGAAGTGTTCAAGGTCAGGCTGGACAGGACTTTGAGCAAGCTGATCTATTGAAAGGTGTTCCTGCCCATGTCAGGGAGGTTGGACTAGATGATCTTTAAAGATATCTTCCAACCCAAAGCATTCTGTGATTCTGTGATTCTATATTCAGAACTCACTTGGACAAGACCTTGAGGAACCTCACCTAACTTTGGAGTCAGCCCTCTTGTCAGCAGGATATTGGACTAGAGGCCTCCAGCGGTCCCTTCCAATCTTTTCTTTCAATTTGGTGTTTTACACTTTTTTGGGGGATTAATTTTTTTTTTTGGTAAAAGGAATTTTTCAGGATTTTTTTTATTGCTTTTGACATAGCAGAAGTAGAAGAACATCCTACAACAACTGCAAGAAAAAGGGAACTCAGGTAGTATCTGCTGATCTGTAGGATTTCAACATGCAAGATGCTCTTCTGAGAAAGCCCTTGATAGTTCCTGTAAGCAGTTGATCAGCAACAACGAACCAAAAGGTGAAAACATATCACAGAACAAGGACAGAAAGTAAAAGCAATGAACAATAAAGTTGCACAAGCTAGTTTTTCTGTGGGAAAACACCAGTTCCACAGTTTCTGGTCAACTCACTTTTCAAGTTTAGTGTGTAAGTACAGTTAAGGGATGTATGGTGGGCTTCAGCCCCGGCAACTCCTCCTGCTTGGCTGCTGGAGCCCAGCTGGGGTCTCTCTGTCGAAGGCTGGTGCACATGGCTGCCGCTTCCCAGATTGCAGGTTCAGGCAGTAGTGAGGTTGGGCGTGTAACCCAGAGACACACACACACACGTCCACGCAAAGGACACTGACTCGGCCAACTGCACAGGCTGCCACAGACAAGGTGCTGCCTTCAACAACGCCCACATGTAACACTACTAGGATTCATGTAAAACAAATATAGACAGTCAAGTCCTCCATCTAAATGTGATGCTAACTACAACACTGCAAAGTTGTGACCTCAAGAACATCCTACATATTTTCTACAGTGGTGGCTGATTTACTTACCAGTTCTATTGTAATTCTCAGTTTGGCTTTATGTTTTATTAGAGAGAAAAAACTTGCATTTACAGTTTTAAGTAACATACTCTTTTGAGGCCGTTCTTGGACGGAGGTGAATTCAAAAAATTTCATCCTAACAGAGGAGATTGTTTCTGGGTAGAGTTGTGAATGCGTGCCTAATGCTGCCAACACATCAAACATCACAGACTCAACTGACTACAGGGAAAGATTTCTACTTTCGGCTTATTATCTGAACTTTCAGGCTTTGGGTTCTTCCTCCTCACTGTAGTGGAAAAAAGATGTTGGTCCATTTATCTGCCTGGATGTCAGCACACTATTCTGACTATTCACCTTCCTCTGCAACAGTTTTCAAAATTCACGTTTTTCCCCAGGTTTTCGTCTTTGAAGAAATAGCCCATAAGACAAGTAGCAGTGCTCAGGCTTGGTCTGCTCCCAGTTTTATCACTCTTGTTTTGACTAGGGCCTCATGTTGTGAGTCATTTACAAATCTCTATTCCCAGCAACTTCGCCGTTTGTTTTCAGGGTGGCCTTGTGTCCTTTTTACTTTCCATGGCATGCGTAGCTAATTGACAAGTAGAGCCATAATTTGCGCCTTGTGTTCTGCCCACCGCGCAGCATTTCCATTGCTCCTCAGTCCTCAACTTCTGACACAAAATGGGCAGTGTTAAGTCTAATATGAACAACGCCTCCTGAAATGAAAAATCTGTAGGAAGGCTGTTCACTGGGAAAGCAGTGGTGCTTCTGGGAATAGTCATCGAGCTTCCAAAATCAGATAGGACAAGTAGTGATTTGAGAAAGTATGGATATTGTTGTTCCATCTTGGGTAAAAGTTAAAGCCTTGGTTTGGAGCATCTTGAAAAAAAAATTAGTTTAATTGTTAGATACAATTATATGCATTACTTAATTCCAATGAAGTTGGTATTCTGATTTTAGTGTCCAGTAGAAGTGTTGAGAGCCACATATCAAGACTCCTATCTCTGTGACCTAACTTATGCGACATTAACACTATTCTAAATTTCAGGCAACAAAAGGCGCTCTATCCATCAAAGCCCAGAACAAATAAAATCAGTTTTTAATAACATGCAAACTTCGCAGAGTTTCATTTCTCATATTTCCAGCTGGTGTTTAGCAGATTTCTGTTATTTCATATTCTTCAAAGCCATAGGTGGCCCACCCTCATCATAAGTAACGTTGTATTCAAGTGCTGGTGAGTGTGGCTGTATGTGTTACTCTGTAAATTAGGATCATCTCTTCCAGTTGACTACTCACCTCTTGAGACTGTAAGAGCTGTTGTAGGATTATCTTCATTTGTCCAGTTCCTCAGCAGAGAGAAAACAGTCTACATTAGTGGACTTCTGATGATAGGAAAAAAAAATGGATTCCCAACTTTCCTGTCATTTATTTCATTGACAAACTTTCACATCTGCAGCCCCTTTGAACTGACTGCTCTGTTATTCTGAAGACCTAACCACTGTGAACTTAAAGTAGTGAATGAAAGAGATATGATGATCACAGAGCTTATGGGGGAAAAAAAAGCAAACATGGAAGAAAAATTATAAACAAAGCTTTTCTATCAGTGTCTCCCAGGAGTACAAGATATTTGTCATGTACAGACTCAGTTGCAGTAGGTTCTCCATCCATCTGTATGGGAACCAAATTGGAAGTGGGGATATACTGGAGGCTGAACTCAGTTTCACTACACAGCTACCTACAGTCAGCTCAGCTCAAGCCATTAGCAATGCAATAGCCAACAGAGCCTGCCAAGCTCTTGCCCCATACCACAGAAGACAGTTGATTTCTTGCTTTTCATTTCAGTGCTAGTTCAAATGCTGCTGCTCAGCGCAAAAAGACTGCTGGCTAACAAGCACAGCAGTTCAAAGGAAGGCATTGTATTTACATGGTGCTTTCTGCAAAGAAGGTCTAGGCTTCACTGCCTCTCTGCTCCTTCAACTTTTTCACCTTGTAACTTCATGCAAAGAAAGAGTAAAGAAGACTACTCCTTATTTATGCTCTTCTAACAGGCTGTTTTCCAACATGGTCTTGATATACTTGATCTTGTTTTTCCTCCTTCCTGTCCTGTCCCTCTCTTCCCCCCACCTTCCAGTCCCAAATAGCAGAGGTTTATGACAGCTCCATTAAATCAACAGTAATGGTCAATGGCTGTAAATCACAGATTGGGAGGTTCTGGTTGGACATTAGGAAAAACTTTTTCACCAATAGGCAGTGCAGCACTGGAACTGGTATCCAGAGTGGTGAAGGAGTCTCCAACCTTGGAGGCTTTCAAGACTCAGTTAGACAAGGCCATGATGATGTGATGTGGTGTTAGTGATACTCCAGCTCTGAGCAGGAGGCTGGATCTTCCAGCCTAGTTTCTTATGTTTCTGTGATTCAGTGAAGAGCTTCTGTAGGGCTGGAGAGCATTTTGGTATCACATCCACTTGATGCAGTTTCATTACATATTTCCCATTCATCAGCCTGAAAGAACATCTGAGTACTTAGCTTCGTTTGTTACTCAGGCTGAAAATTAGGTTTTGCTAATAAAAGAAAGTTGCTAAAACTGAGTATGGAGAAAGTTTGTCTCAGTGTTTGAATGTAAGGGAATAGGCATAGATATGCTTCTCAGCTAGCATGTGCTCTAACAACCAGTTTTTTCTAAATACAAGTCTTTGGACCAAATAGATCCATGAAAATAAGGCTTGGAAAACAGAGGTATCAGGCTTTAAGTCGCTCATCCAAGGCCTAGCTCTGCTGTATTGGTCAGCAAGCATGTAAACATGAGCATGGTCTCTTGCTAAATGCAAGTGTGCCCACAAGTTCCCTGCCCAGGACAGGGACAGCTGAAGGGTGTTTGTCAGCTCTGTAATGCAAGGTGCCACACAAGGTTCCAGAGAGCCCGGGCAAGCATAAGTCCCCTGTTATTGCCACATCTTCGCTGAGACTCCCAGAAGGTGATAAGGGCCTAATCCTTTTGTCCTGTGTTTACAGTGAAGGTTCAATGTCACCTCACCTGCCAATTATTTGTGCTAGGGGAGTCCCAATAACAAAACTGGATTGAAATGGGCGGTGAAGCTGACAGGCCTAGTTTGCCTGCTCAGCAGAAGAATAATAAGGCTATTGTCCCCTTCTTCCCCCTGTTCCTCCATACAGCTCATGCTGTTGTTGTGGCATGTAATGTCTCCTTTCAGATAAGGGCTTTGGTCACCCATGGAACACAATGAAGAAATTAAATATATGACACATCTCTAGACAAGGATCCCTGCAGGCTGATATTTCTCTCCCCTCTCTCTAACAGGTCCTCATGCAGAAAAGCTATTAAAAGTCTGTCTCTCTTGCACCCACTTACCTTGAAACTATTTCCTGTAAATCTGTGTTCATGGACACGTGCACTAGTGTCATTTTACTGCAACTCACCCTTTATTCTGCAGTGGTGCTGCACCGCTTTGCTTTGTGTTCAGGATAGTTCACTGAATTCTCACTGAGATGTTTTAGTTTTTCCTTTTATGCTAGATAAGTATATAGAGATGTTGTGAACACAAGAAACAGAATAATAGAAGTAGATAATGCGTACATCATTGTGTGAAGCAACGAGTAGAAATTATGCTAAAGAATGCTGAAGGCAAGAGCTGGATGGCTCTTTGATTGAGCATCTGCTCCCTTGCTATCCAGTCCATCAAGCAGCTATATATGGTTTCTAAAACACAGATTCTGTCTGCCATTAGTGACAGATTGCTCTTTTCTTTCACCTTCTCCACCTAACTTGCTTAAAACATATCTTGAAACAACCTCAAGAGTTCAGTGCTAGAATGGATTCTGCAGCCCACCTGCTTTCTCTGACCACACATATATTGATTGTCTACCACAGTTCCTCTGTCTAAATAAGCTCAAGTTCATCTGGAGTTTGTTCATTCAGTCTGGGACGCTGGTTGCCAGAGTTTACTTTCTGTAATAAGCTTCTTTGGAAAAACTTGTTGGTCTAATAGTTACTTGCCTCGCTACCCTGAAAATGAGCCTTGGGTTCCTAAGTGACATAGGTGGAAAACGTTAACCTAGATGCCCAAACATGAGCTGGGAGGAGGAGGAAATGAGCGGTAGCCTGGGTACATTTGGGATGGAGTGTGTGCAGTATCAGCTTGGGATGATGTCTCCTGTGGAAAACTTCATAAGAGAATAAGCTTTTCTGCCATTCCTCCCAGGAGCTGCAGTTGCATCAGATCAAATTAAACAAAAACAAATTATGTCCCCAGGTGGAGTGTCTCAGCCACTGCCACCCTAAGGAAGAGCTCAGGTGGGACAGTGCCTTATTTACCATTGCATAGGGAACAAAAGGAGGCAATAAATACATGATTTTTCAGATGTCAACACCAGTGGTTCTCAGCAAGGCCCCAGGGTGCTGTGATTCCAGTCCTAAGAGGGGCTGAGCACTGCTGAGCTTCTTCAAGGACTATGAGAGATGCAGCTACTCCATTTCTTTCCAGATGAGCCCCTCCAGCTGCAGGTTATAAGCTGGCTGTTAAAAAACAAACTTTTAATTAGATCTACAGAGACATCCACAAAGTTGTCCAAATGAATCAGAAACTAACTTTCAATAACATTAAGAGTTGCACTCTCCAGTTATCTCCTCTGGCCAGCAGCTCATTTTGAACAACAGGGAAAGGCTTACAGGGTGGAGATGAAGGGGATTGCAGGCCCCATTAACATCACCTGGTGTCCTGTATGTACTCCTTTCACATAACTGGGGTGGAGTTTCTCACTTGTTGGTCTCACAGTGGTCCAGCTCCACCTTCCTCTTCCCCATCCCAATATTTCTAAGGTCCTTGTTTTTGCACTGGCATTTTTTCACTCTTGTATATTTTCAGTTACTGATATGTGACTATGACATGCTTGTTCTCTTGCCCTACAGCAATATGAGGCCATGTCATTTTGTGTCATTGAATCCTGCCATTTCAGTCTCATGGGATTATCTTGTTGAGAACTGATGTTGTAGATGAGGTGGAGTGGTCACAATGTGAGACCTAATGTGATAGGCTGTCACATGGCAAGACAAAGAGTTGAAAAGGGCAGCTAACAGGCACCTCAAGTTTGTCAGAATTAGTGGAGGGTGATGCCCCTAAGTGCTGTGAAGGGCTGAGGACGTCTGTACTGATTACTTCACAGAAACAAACAGAGGCCCAAGAAAGCTGAAATCCCAGAATAATCATGAAGAAAGTTCTCAATCAGATAGGAAAACTTAGATCTGTCTCCAGGATGTCAGCTTTCCTTACTACCTTCACCTTCTTTCTTGACTTAACTACAGGAGTTCAAATCAATCT
The DNA here is from genome assembly GCF_000690835.1 of Fulmarus glacialis. Lineage (NCBI taxonomy): Eukaryota > Metazoa > Chordata > Aves > Procellariiformes > Procellariidae > Fulmarus > Fulmarus glacialis. The sequence goes on along the minus strand of NW_009187048.1, from coordinate 17,710 downwards.
TTTCCAGGGCCTGTAGCTTAATTTTCAGTTTGTCTGTCTTCTTCATTTTCACTTGCTGTTTTCAGTTTAAATCTTTTCATCCTCTCTTTTATGATTTCCCTTTTAGATTTGTCCTTTCTCTAGTTCTAAACCAGTTTTCTTTCAGTAACTTAATTTTTTTCTGACTAGGAAAAGCTTGCATGTTTATGATGGTATTAACTGATATATGCAACCATTTTCTTAGCAGACATGCAAGACAATGCCTTTGGCTGGGTTAGAGTATGAGTAACTAAAATGAGGTGAAAGAAATGCCCCACCTTTAACAAACTATGAGGAGAAGTCAGCTGCCAGGCTGCCTACCCTTTTTTACAAAACTCTGTTTTGGTTGGTTTATGGTTCAGCATCTTTTCCAGAGTGAGTTCCCAGCCAGTGTTTATCAAGCCAAACAAGAGAAACTCAATGAGAGCAGGGTGATGTTTTTTCTCACCAAGGCAAATTGATGCCAGTCATCCTGCTGTTACCATCTCGGCCAGTTTCAGTTCCTGGTTCCCAGAAAGCTCTGAACATTACAGGAATAAGGAAACACTGCTTCTCCTAAAGGCTATGCACAATTGTGTCAGTGTCTTGCCTCTGTGGGAGGCAGCATTTCTTGACTCCTGTTGACTACAGAATGGGTATCCAATACCTGTTAAAAAGTCTCTTTCAAGCCGCTGCCATTTCCAGCCCCTGGCCCAGCTACATCCTGATCATAATCAGCCTTGCTGGAGTCACAAATGCACTTTCTCAAATTATATTAACATTCATTTTCACATTGCCACTGTTACATTTTCATTAGAGTGAATCTTACATTTCATTAGTCACCAAATACAATTCAAGCAATCTACCTTAAAACTGCCTTAATTTCTCTAATCAGATAAGTCACAATAACGTTTCTGAATAACAAAGTAGCTTCTGCTTGTGAACATACCTGCAGCAGAACATCAAGGAAGCTGCTAATGCCAAAATCTTTGCTTTCTACAACAGTATGATACCCCCAGAGGATCGATATCAGCGTGCTTTTGCATGCAAAGAAGATCTGCAATCTTTCTTATCCTCTTTATTCTCTTTTACCACTGGCTAGTTACTTCATGTTCCTCGAACATTATTTTCGGCCTGCTGAAAAGTTTTGCATTTCTCCGTCATGTCAGAGCCGCAGGGCTGTCTGGGCTGAGAGTGCCGCTTCCTCGGCTGTCGCTGGGACTGGCTGTTCCTCTTCTCCAGGCTTCCTGGTATGTGTCTCAGCCATTTCCATTTTTGTCCATATTGCTCCAGATTATGCTGAGCTTCCCAGTAATGCTTCCTGGGCAGCTTTATTGTTTTTCTTGCCTTTTTGGAGCTGGCGATTCATGGGAGTGGATAGGCAAGCCCAGGGCTGGTCCTTTTTCTAAGACCAAGGGGAACATCCTCTGAAGTGTGTTGCAATTGCTGATAGAAACTGATATGATGTGATTCATTAACCGTAGATGGATTCCAAGAAACTCTTTATACAAATTTGGGCTAAGGCAGGCCAGTCCCAAAGCCTTGCAGGCGTGTACCGAAAAAAAATCACACAGTTAGAGTGCGGGGGAGGAGAGCAGGCTGAACTCTGCAGCAAGGAAGAAGGTACATCTCTCTAACACGCTGCAGACTCAAGGCATGCAAACACTGATGCTAACATGCAGCTCTTATTAATCTATTATGAATTTGGCTGCAAGCTGATGCGATGAAAATGCTGGGAACCTGAAAGGTGTGGGCTAGAGGAGGAAGTACGGAGTCACTTTGACATGCATATTCTCATCCTCTCCTGCTCCTTGTTTGTCTTGTTGCTGTGTGTTCTGGCACTGGGATGCATACCTCGCTCCAGCTAACGCGCCCCTGTTTGGTGAGCCATGTTTTGGAGGTAATGTGTAGGCGTGTGTTGAAACATTGTGGGGAGGGGTAAGTTGCATGTTAATAAATGACAGCTTATCTACACACACACAAACTGAAACAATAATTTGCCTTACTTATTTCAGTTTAAGGCTGGGCACTATGGTAAAAAAAAATTAGTGCATATTACTGCTGACTGTCTGGTATTGGTTACTGGGTACATGCTGACTCACCTAGGTTCACCTCCAGTCCAGCAGCAGAAAAGGACCATCTGAAGATGAGAGAGTTGGAACAGACTTGTCAAAATAGTTCCTTGTAATTATTTTTGCATTGTTGCTGAGGTAGCAGATTTTCTCCTGCAGTTTGGGCTAGAGAAGAGAATAAATATAAATTAAAGGAAGAAATGGCACCTAAACCCCTGAATTTTATTTTATAACACAAAGAGAAACTATATATGAGTTAATCAGTTGGTGTTCTGATATTGTCACAGAATTTGCTAGAGGGAGCAATCTTACTCTGCAAAGCATTTGACTAAAACAGACTCTTCATTGTAAAGATTTACTTCCCCTTATAATCCACCCAATTTGCTAGATGGAATTATAAAATAACCAGCTCCTTGATTTTACTCCTGTTACAGCTGCAGAGGCAACATGTCACAGAGAGAGGTTTCAGGGTTGGTTTTTTATTTATTATTATACAACAGCATCTAGAAATTCCAGCCAGATTCAGAATTCAGTCTTGTAAATGCTTCAGGGGCATTCTGTGCCTGAATTGTTTGCAGCATCTTAAACAAAAAA
>NW_009187048.1:0-15016 GCF_000690835.1 Fulmarus glacialis | reverse complement strand
GTAGGGAAAAAAGTTGAAATAAAAAAAAAGTTTTAAAAGTTGGAAGTTAAAGAAGTGAATTGAGAGACTAAAGAGGATAGACCCCACTGTCATAGCTTTAATTCCAAGAGTTACATGACAGGTTTAAAAAAGAGTAAAACACTTAAATATGACTCTGGCATTTAAGTTCTGCCTAATTTCAAAATTGTGACACTACAGAATCCCAGGTAGTGGCCTTGGAGGAGCCAAAACTCCACAAGTATTTCAGTTTGTGACAGCAAAGCTCCTCAGGTACACACACAGTCCTGCTCCTGTCCATACTGGACATCTGACAAAGGCTGAACAGAATCATAGACTCAAAGAAAGATTTAGATGGGAGGGGACCTCTGGAGGTCTCTAGTCCAACACCCTGCTCCCAGCACAGCTAGCTCCAGAGCTAGATCAGGCTGCTTATGGCCTTGATCAGGCAACACGAGAACATCTCCAAGGAGGAAGATCTCCCAGCCTCTCAGGACACCTGTTCCAGTGCTGAACCACCCTTGTGAGAAGAAGAGTTTTTTTCTTTATGGCAAATCAGAATTTTCTTTGATGCAAATGTTATGACTGTTTCACTGTGGCCCTCTGAGAGGACTCTGTCTCTGTTGTCTCTGTAGCCCCCCCAATAGCTAGCTGAAGTCATCAGTTAGATCCCCCTTTGGCCTTCTCTTTGCCAGACCGAACAAACCTAACTCTCTCAGCCTCTCCTTGTACATCATGTGCTCCTCTTGAGCTTGTTGTCATCTCTCGTATGGGGGAGTGCAACAATGGACACAGTGTCCAGATGTGTGGCTTCACGTGTGCCAGATAAAGGGGAATAATCACTTCCCTTCACCTGCTGGCCACATTCTTGCTATTGCAGTCCAATATGTGGTTGGTCTTCGTTGCCTCTTCCTGCCTCATGTTCATCTTGCTGTCCATTGGAAACCCAGGTTCTTTTCTGCAGAGCTGGTCCCAACACAATTAGTCCCCAGACTGTACTGATGCACGGGGTAGTTTTGTCCCAAAATATACATAAAACATTACAGAAGAATATTTTGAAAGTTAGACTTCCTCTAAACCATGGCCTGGGAAAAATCTTAAGGTACCATATTTACATGTTTCTGCCAAGCTGGGTTAACAGAAAGCAGTTCCATTTTAGCAGTCAAAAATCTCGACTTTGCCTCTCTTTTCTACTTACATAAGCCTACAGATCTCTTCAATGATTTCAGTGTAAGTGGCCAGGAATGAATGTAACAATAGTAATAAAAATAAATTGGGCTTGAATAATCTCAGTCCTATCCACTGCTGAACATTGATTTCATCTGAGTCAGTAAGAAATAATGGATTACCTGAACTAGTGAAAACTCCACACACAGTTCTACAGACGGGTTTAAAGTTTTTATATCTGTTTTGCTTTGCTTTTAAGTGTGAGTTTGGTTTAAACTTACTTAAAGACCCACAGTTTTATTTTTATTTAAGAAAAGCAGCAATGCATTCTGTTAATTAAATCATTGCTATTTCTGGTACAAACCATCCCAATGAATAATCAGCTCCTTTCAACTGCTTCAGTGAAAGAAGCAAAAGCCCTCTAGGAGGGTGTTGCAACACTGCCTTCCTCTGAAGGTGCAATTACATCCTGTTGCTTGATTTACAGAAAAACTGCAAACCCCTTTTTCTTGGGAGGAATGGAACTGCCTGTCATTCATGTAGGGAGGGCAGGGAAGAGGAACGACCTCTATGTCGTATTATATATAAGGAACTGGGTCCTGCAGAAAAGAAGAGAGGATGATTATGAAATTCTGAAAGAAAACATTGGCTCTAGGGACACTCACAGCCAGAGGGACCCCAGACTGGGCAAGAAACAGAATCTCAGCCCAGACTGAACCGCGCACATCATCAAGAGGAAGAAGTCTCTATTTCCTTATCTTCTAACCCAGAGACGGTATGTTGCCACTGAAGTGATCAGTTCCAAATGAAAGGAAGGGAAACCCCTGTTTCTTCCCCAATCTTTAGCTTGGTTGTGTTTAGTAGAATACTCTTCAAGTCTCAGTACTTGGAGTGAGGGGAGCCCCAGCTGGTTCCCAGTGATTGAGTTTGCAGTCTTGAGATCATGTATCAACCCATTACTCCTGTTTTCTGTGAAGACCTACTACTTGCATACAGTGTCAAGAAAGCTATGTAGCCATACAGTTTAGAATAGCTGTCAGGGACGTCCTGGAGCAGCAAAAGATGGTGTTAAGTTACCCGCTTTTGCAAGATCACTGCTCCCTCTACATTCTCTAAAGAGCTCCTTCTTGGTCTTCACCAACTATCAATTTTTTTGTCTTGGAGCTTACGCTAAAGTTTCTTCCTAACTTAGTAATTTTGCTGACTTATGCTCTGAAGCACAGAGATTTGATTCCTAGTTTTGCACTTGAGGTAATATAATTGTGGATGTTTTCATTATTCATCTGAGTCCCCAGATGTTTTGAATCCTGCTGAGATGCTGGATCACAAGGAAACCTTGGGGCAGCAAGTTCCAAAGATTGCAGTGGCAAAAATAAAGGCAAAGGTGTGTAGGCTTATCAGATTCACCTCCTCAACTTTATTGATTATTTCTTTCTGGAGCTTTTTTGACATGTCTTCTTTCCAGGAACATCCCTATCTCCACTAATAATTTTTTTCATCAACTTCCCATTCCTTCTACTTGCTCTTGATGGTATTGGAATACTTTCTGTAGTTTTCCAACTTCTTTCATACTTAAATGTTGCTGGGGTTTTGATGTGAGCAGAAGTCTTCAAGGAATCTCTGCTTTTATTCCTGGTTTGCAGTAAAGTGTAGAAAGGGTTGGAATTATTCCTTGTAGTAAATATTGCATTACATGATGAACACATGAGCAATGAGCACTGTTCACCTGTGACCAGTATATGTAATTTATTATTATACATCTCTCTACATCCTTATCTTTTCTAGATCTTTACAACTTAAACAGCTTTGCATCACTCCACATTCCTAGGAACTTTCCATTCTTCCTGTGACAAGCAAGATCTCATTCTCTCTAAGCCCAAAATATTAGCTTTGTATTTTCTTCAAAAAATTGTTATACAGATTACATTGCTGTTGACAGCTTTGGTTTTGAGTTTGGAAGTTTGTTTACTTTAACTCTGATGTCATAGGGCTGACCCAGGCATAAAGATGTAAGCAGCCAAAATGTCAGCTCTAATTTTGGAATCCTTGTGTCTAATCACTGACCCCTTCCATTTGAAACCCTGTTTCCATATGAACTTTGAGGCAGATCCATTGTGGGGAAGGGAGAAGCCAGTCAGCAAACACCTCAAATTCCTATTAATTGGAGTCAGATTGTAGAGCAGAAGCTCCAGCTCACTGTCTGGTTGTCCTTGTACATCTCTGTAGAGAACTGCAGTATTGGTGTGAATAGAGAACGAATGGGTCTGCCTGGGAGTGGAAGCACCAGAAGGAGCAGTAGCAGAATGTCTGCAAAACTTAGGTGTTGACGGTCATCAAGATCCCAACACATCCATCTGCAGCTTCTTAGGACACTCAGATCAGGAAAGAGAGTCCAATGATGACTCTCAAAAGCAGGATAGGACGGACAGACAGTGTCAACTCCATACCTAATGCATGTTCAAAACCTGCACATGGTCACCAACCTAAGAACAATTCAGAAGAAGTGATGAAGACCCAACAGCTGACATTCCTTGTCATCAATGTCATGGCAAAGAATCCTAGGCAGATCATCTGGGCACAAGAACCTTGGTGGTTGTAAGAATATGGGTCTGAGAGTGTGTTGAATGTGACTGAGTGAAATCAGTTTTGTTTTTAAATTAAATCACCTTCCTCCCCACAAAATGAGCTTTACTACACTGCTTCTACAGTACTGCAACATTATTTCCTATATGGAATTGATTGCCAGGCATCGGGTCAAATTCAACTGTCTTCCTTCTGTTTCTCTCCCTGTAGATGCCATGTGAAGGATGCATGGAGAGGGACAATAAGAGCACTGATGCAACCATGGAGTTCCTCCTGCTCGGCTTCTCCGAGCTGTTCTATCTGCGGGTCCTCCTCTTCCTTATCTTTCTCATTATCCATTTGGTCACGTTGGCAGGGAATATGATGATCTTCATGGCAGTGGTTATGGAGCCTTCCCGTCCTCCCATGCTTTTCTTCCTCTGTCAGCTCTCTGTCATCGAGCTCTGCTATACCTTAGTCATTGTCCCTAAGGCACTCCTCAGCCTGATAGTGGTGGACGGCAGCACCATTTCTTTCATAGGCTGTGCTGCACAGATGCACTTTTTTGTGGCACTCGGTGGGGCTGAATGCTTCCTCCTGGCAGCCATGTCGTATGACCGTTATGTTGCCATCTGTCAGCCACTTCACTATGTAGCTGTGATGAGTGAGGAGCTCTGCCTCAGGCTGGCTGTGGCATGCTGTCTGGGAGGCTTTGCTGTTGCCCTGGGGTTGACGGTGGCTGTTTTCCGCTTACCTTTCTGTCAGTCTCATCGCATCAACCACTTCTTCTGTGATGTCCCTGCTGTGCTGCATCTGGCCTGTACACAGAGTTACACTCCTGAGCTGCCCTTGCTGGCTGCCTGTGTGGTCCTCCTGCTGCTCCCCTTACTCCTAATCCTGACCTCATATGTTTGCATTGCTGTTGCTTTGTTACATGTCACCTCCTCCGCAGGAAGGGGCAAGGCCTTTTCCACCTGCATTTCACACTTGGCCATCACCTTCCTACACTATGGATGTGCCACCTTCATGTACATTCGTCCTAAGTCCAGTTACTCACCGGCTCGAGACAAGATGGTGTCTCTGGTCTACACCAACATTACTCCATTACTGTATCCCCTCATTTATAGCCTGAAGAACAAGGAAATCAGAGGGGCCCTCAGGAAAATGTTCAGGAGGAAGAAAATAGCTCAGCTGAACTGGGATACTATCAGAGCTGTGATGTGTGTGTGTGGTAAATTTTAGTAGAACAAATGTGTGCTTGTTGGAAAACAGCCCCATAACCACATTAGAACCAGTTTCTCCATAGAATTCACTATGGCAAATATCCAGGCAGAATTCAATATGCATCAATACATTTATGACAAAATGACATCTCTGCTTAAAAAAAAAAGAAAGTCTCTAAGGCAACATTTTACCTAAAGGGATATGCTTTAATGACTTGTGAGGAAGAAGAGCTTTGATCAGTTTGTGGTCTCACTTCTGTGATCACATACATACTCATGCTTAGATTCCTGGTCATCTCAGCACAATCAGAAGATCAACACAAAATTATTTAAAGCTGCTGTATTGGTTTCATTATTTTTCTATCAAGATGAAAGTAGAAACTGGAAACTGGGAAGTCAATAAAAAATTTTAGACTGGTAAGTTTTTCAGCACAAAAAATCTAAAGAGGGTTATTGGAAGGTTAGAAGAAGAAAGCCCATGCCTAGAAAGAAATTGAAATTAAGCTGTGGTTTTCTCCAAATTTAGCAGAAGGCTGCACTCCAGCATCCCATCACAAGTGGAAAAATCATTAGTGTAAACTCATCTTACTTTGAATTATTCTAGATAATGAAAATGAAAGTGCCATTGATTTGGCAAGAGTATGACTTTCCTATGCCTGTTTTGCAGAAAGCAATATTTCCTTTTATAGGGAGATGCTTTAGGTTTGGATTGTTCCTATGGCAACATAAAGGCTAAGATATTGGTCTTATCATGTGACTTTTATCAGGAAAGACTGTATCATCTAAATAAGGATGCCTGAGGAGTGTTGAAATCTATCATCGTAAGATTAATAATACCACTGCTACAGTTATTGTAATTTCTTTAGCAAAACCAGTGAGAGTTACAGCACATGCTGGACTGCAGCAGATATAAGAGTCTGAAAGGTGCAAAGCAGTGTTATTTTGTGTGTTTCCTACATGTAGGCGGAACAGGATGGTTCAAACAAATTAGGGAAGACCAGTTTTGGACAGAAACAGGGGCAAAAGAAGCAACTTCATTATTTTATTTAATATTTCCCTCCTCCATGGCTCTTTAAAGCCCCAAATAGACCTTATGATTCAGAACTCACTTCTTACATATCGAATTGTTGAGAAAAAATTAAAAGGCTTGCTTCTGTTTCTCTGTCTAATCCAAAGGAATTTCAGCACCTCAGCTGCCCTTAGCTCTCCCCCTTGGCAGATTGAGAGAGCAGAGTGATATTTGCTTTCTCTGGGCTGCAATCATTAAGAATTATGGTAAGTGGATTTGACTAATGTAAAAAATTGGCACTGTAACTAAGGAAGTTAACTTGGAGCCATCTGACAAAAGAGAAATGTGGAATTTAAAACTCACATTAAAAGCTGTCTTCAAGTTGACAATCTAGCCAGGCTAAAACATTAACACAGAATATTGGCTCTCATGTCAATGAATACCTAATTACTGCTGTGAGTAAAGGTTTAGCTGCATTATTTAAAATGATCAAAGTTGTAGTGAACATTTTAATCACCTGCCAGGTCTTCCAAAAATGAGAAGGGGAGCTTCTCAATAGAAGTACATTACTTACTAATAGAGAAGTACTTTGAATCAAATGCTATTAAAGGATTTAAAGACAGTAAATAACTGTAATGCGCACAGGACAAAACTGAAGCATCAATTCCAAATCCTGTCAAGTCAAATCAAACTTTGAATTTAACCCTGCTGCAAGCAATGGGCTGGACTAGAGACCTCCAGAGGTCCCTCTGAGATTAGTAGGATTCTACAGCAGAGATTTCTAGGAGGTATTGATATGCTCAAATACCTGGCAATAAAACTAAGGGACAGAAAGACACTGAGGTTTATAATACTGATCAGAACCTTGGTAGAGGCCCCCATGTGTTTCTGGCAGCTATAGGCACGGGATAGCAGAGATATAACTATCATCTGCTGCTAGCTGTGAGAAGATAACAGGGCCGTGTCCTGACCTAGAGATGTTCCTCATGAACAACTGCTGATTGGGGGCATCTCAGCAGACCTGTCCTCACTGCAAGGATATGGATGATGCCTTTGGGAGGGATGACATGACTGAAAGAGCAGCCAGGCTAGACTCCCAGCTCTTCAGTTCTGAAATACATGTGGGAAGCACAACAAGCAATGGAGGCTTTCTGTGAAGACACTGTCTCCACCAAATGTCCTTGTAGGTAAATGGAGTGAGGAGATATCCCAGAGCCCAAGATTATCACACATCCTATCCCCATCAGTATTCCCACACCCATTCACAGCCCCTCTCCTATGCCCAGCTGTGTTGAGTGCAGGGCTTTGCTGTATAGATCTGTAGAGAGGACTCAGGGATGAGAGTGGGAAGGGGAAGCTTGTGATGTAAGAGCAGCAACAATGTACTGAGATGGCAGAACCCCTTTCTTTTTAAATGTTACCTTTCAATTGCCGGGAGTTGCCTGAAGTCCCTTTTCCACAACCTCCCTTTACAAGTGGCTGTTTCAGTCCTGTTCACCCAGTATGCTGTATGTTGAGAGCTGGAGAACACCCAAGTGAAGTAAGACAGCAACATCCCTGATGTAGGGCATGAGCACAGAAAAATACAAGAATTTCTAAGTCCTTTTCGGGACTTCACAGGGAACAGCCAGGCAGTGCAGAGTTAGACAACTGCATATTCCACCTCCAACCAAAGATAGATAGGGCAAAGATCTTTCCATGGGCATCATAACTGTCTGGGTTGGGTAGGGTCTCAAGACCCCCCAGTGTATGAGTAAGATTGGGGACCTGCATTCCACAAATGGTCCTGTCCTTACTTGGAAGGAGAATGCCTACATCCCCAGATTTGCAGAGGTCTGAGATCTGGCAAACACAGGTGTCATGAGGTTTTCCAATGAAACCAGCAAAGACATTGCTAAGAATCCCTTCATGGTTTACACAGCCATAAAACCAGAGTATTAGAATCACAGAATCATAGAATAGTTTGGATTGGAAGGGAACCTTTAAAGGTCATTTAGTCCAACCCCCCTGCCATGGGCAGGGACATCTTCAACTAGGTCAGTTGAATTCATCCTTGCAATTAATTTTGTCAAGGCTGCCCTGAGCAAGGCACTGGATGAGAACACAGACCTCATCAGTGGTTGAGCACCAGAGCTCAACCTCTAAAAGCTCAACCTGTAAGGCCTGTAAGATCTCATCAGTGCTGTCCATGTGCTCAAAAATGAAGAGGGTTTGGCGGGTGGTGGCAGAGGCATTGAGGAACATTCAGGGTACTCAAGGTCCAATACCTTCAATGGTACATACGTTGAAAGAGGTACCTTCGCTCAAGGAGGTATTTCAAGGATGTATATTGAGTGCTATCTACCAATACCACTGATACTGGTAGGGTATCAGTGAAATCTCCTTTTTGGTGTAGAGAAACCAGTGAAAGCTCCTTTTTTTTTGCATACTGTCATGTTTTGCTGGCAATCCAGGTAAGATGTTTCCTAAAAATTGTTCCTATAAATAATCAATCTCATAAAAGAATTAAATGGACTTGCATTAAAAATATTTCCTTACCTTTCTAGGAGTCTAAATACAAAAAGTTTACTACGGGGATGTGTTTCTGTTATGGGTTAGGGAAGTTGAAATTCTGATGGAAGTCCAATTTTAAGAACATGGAAGAAGTTTCAATGTATTCAACTCCCCTTGACAAAGGCATGTTATCACAGCCCATCCATTTTGGCTTACATGGAAAGTGAGTCCACCAGTCTCCCTTCTTTTGGATTCTTTAAAAGCTTAGAAAACCTGCAGATAATCCTATATTTACCCAAATAGCTGCTTTTGTCCTTTGATCTGAAGCAGAAGGAAAGCATCAAGGTGAAATTAATACAGCTATTTACAACAATGGAGTTTTAGCCAGTGAAAATGGATGTGTGGATAGTATTAAACCTATAAAGCAGACTTTAATACCATAAGGGTGAAAAGCTGGCAAAGATGGTAATTATTGAGAAAAGGCCCCTGTTTTCCATATGTTTATTACTCAGCATGCCAAGGGCTATAGGAGTTTCTCTTGCAGATATTTATAGATAGAAGATTTACAGAAGAAGGGAGATGAGTCCTTCCTGAGATTGTTTTGTGCCATTACATGAAATTACTTACCCAGCATATAAACTCTGAAAGGATCCTATATGATATAAAAAAATAAAGTCCACATCCCTATAAACAGGCTAATGGGGAACAAATATGCTTAAATATTCTGCCCTTTCCCTCCAGAATAAAAAATTTCTAGACTCGAAAAGCTTTTTATTTTCCAACTGGGTTTTTGTGCAGGCCTTAAGTCCCCTTTAATGGACTCCCTCAGGAAGCAACCAGGAACGTAGGACAAGAAATAATCAGGAGACCAAAGTGGAGTTGAAGAATGAGGTGAAGCTCCATGCCAGCTGGTTGGTTTCAGAGTCAGTTTCACTTCACCCTGCAATCATCTCCACATCAAAAAGCTGACTGAAGGTGCTATTAATAACTCCAGCATTGCATCTCTAACCTAAAGCTCTTGGCTCTAAAGATCCTGCCGTGCTCGGTTATCTTCTAGACAAGTCCAGGAAAAAGTGAGAATGGGAAGGTCGATACCCACCCAGCATGTACCCTTGGCTTTACCTGCATAAGTGCAAAGATGTGAGACAGTCTGGTTTTACAAATTGGTATGTCAAGATATAAGACCATCTGATTCTACAAATTGATATGTAAAGCTAAGGGAAGACCAGATGGCTCAGCAGCATATGGCCTCTAGCCTAGTCACTGCTGAAAATAAGGTCTCCTAAAATCTGTGTTGTGTTTTATTGTGCTTTTGGCCTACAGTTGCTCTCAGCATTCATTTTAGTCTTCACATTTTGACTTAATTAAGAGTTCAAGTTTCAAAAATCAAGTGGGAAGCTGAACTGGGAATAGTTGACAGTGAGTTGGGAAAATGTTAGCACAATCAATGCCCTCTTTTCCACCTGCAAGACAGCAAGGTGTCTGTTTCAAATATCTTCTCTTGATGTCAACATTGAAACCACTCAGGATGAACATAGGTTGTCAACGCAGTGACCAGTGGCAACTATTTTATTTCTGCACAGGATAGCAACACTATAACACCAAGATTAAGCTACAACAGCAAGAAACAAGGGCAAGCTTATTGTGTTTAGATTGTGGAGGCAACTCTTAATTTGTCAAGAAGAGGACCATAAAAATAACTGCAGGTTTGAAACAGACCTAAAAGCTTTAAAATTTCTATTTAAACCCCCAGAAATTAAAAGATTGATTAACTCACACATTCAGGTGTCAGTGTAGAAAAAAGAAATTTAAAATCACACTATCAAAGTGACTAGTGATATGGCTGCTTACTGCATGTTATTAATGCTAATGATTTTTTTCAGTGTTGGTGAGGTATTTTCACACTTAAGCATAATTAATCCAAGAGTGGGAAAGAACAGCTAGAATATATGAACAAATTACAAATTACAGAGAGGTATGTACTTGTCATGCAGAGAGTACTATTGCTATATTTTGAGGTGTGATTCAATTGCTAAAAATATTATAATCCTATTTTTCTACAACTTAGTTGAAGAACTCATGAGCACCTCTACTAGAAATCAAATTTTCTGGGTCAAATTTTATGTTTATCGTACATACGCTGTTGTGTTAGCAATGCTCAAGGAGAGATTGAATTCTGCTTTTTTTTTTCCCTTCTTTTTTTCTCCGCTGAGATCAGTAACAGAAGCAATAAAAAAGTGAAAATTTAATGCCACCAAGATAAATAAACATCTTCAAATGTGCACAGGAAGCATGTGCTCTCAAAGAGGAGTGGTAAGTGTAGAACTGCACTTTTTGGATTTATAAGTATATAATGTGCTATAATATCTATTAGAAAGTAACTAACGCTTTGTGACCCAGACTTGTACCACTTAGGGCAGTTTTATGAACGGGAATATGAATCAGATTGTATTATGGCTGGGTTTGCATTGCCTTCCACTTGTCTATCCAAAATGTCGCATTTTAACGTAAGTGAAGCCCTGTTTTGCTTAATTTTTTTTTCTTTTTGCAACAGGTCCCTCAGTCTCTCATGGCTTCACTGTTGACCAAAAATGTTAACTTGGAAAGAAACAAAATCCCAGCCATCATCAGACAAAACGGAATGCATCACCCTTAAACCACGCGTGGTCCTGATGGGTGGGGTGGGCTGCTCTTTGCTCCCGTCACTGCACCTTCAGGTTGCTGGGACCTTTCGGGCTCCACACCCACTGACCACCATGGGGAGCAGAACTGGGATATGCAGGCAAAAGAATTTTCTCAGGTAATTTCTGGGGAAAAGAAAGGTCCTCCTCCTCATTTTCAGGATGGTACAATAATTTAATTTACTCCTGTTTTCCAAGCCCGGTAAGAGCATGGTAGATCATGTGCAGGATAGCTTATCAAGAGACAAAAGCAAGAAAGCCTGCAGTTCAGGCAACAGTGGAAATAACTTCTGTGCCTAATTAGGTGTCCAGCCAGAGCATCAGTAGATAGAAAACCACCTATGAGTACATTGCTGATGAACAAGTAAGTGGAGTTTTATGCAGGGATACTGGACTTCTAGTCCATGTTTAGTCCTTCCCACTGCTATGTCATCTCTGTTAGGTGGAGAATACATATGGGAAGCTGCCCTCCCCTTTTGATTGGAGCCCAAGTAAGGAACTGTCTACACTCCTGGTGGCAAGAAGACATGATTGTTCATCTACTATTGATGAACAGAATCAGAAAAAGATTAAGGTGGGAAGGGACTACTGGAGGTCATTAGCCCAAATACCTACTCACAGCAGGGTTAATGCCAAAGCTGTGTCAGGTTGCTCAGGGCCTTCTTCAGGCAAATCCTGTACATCTCCAAGGGTGTTCCTCTGTGGATATGTGAGGAAGAGTGAGGGAGTGTCCCCTGCTTCTACTGGGATGAGCAATGAAAATGAAAACCCAGATCTATTCCCTGTCTCTATCAGCTTCATTTGTTCCCTTGCCCTTGTTATTCTTCTCAGGGGAGAAAGATAACCAGCTTGACTACCTGTGCAATCAAGTTCCCAAGTCCCTAAGCTAGGGGTGACCCCTTTGTGATCAAGAGGAGTCACTTGTGCTCCTTTGCAGGAGTTTAAAATATCTGTTTAAAATAAAGTCTGAGTTTCTGAATGAAAAAAGTCCATGTACAAAACTAATTTAACAGCTTAAACCACTAGATGGTAGGAGTCTATTTTCTGCAGAAAGACTGTCCAAGATAAAAAAGAAAACACTAGAATATTAAACTGTGGCCATGGAGGTGAGAATAAGAGGGAGAGTGCACATACCAGAATAAGAGAGTCCTGCACTCTACAGGGAATGAAACATCGGAACAGAGCGTCCCCTATGCTCTACAGAGCTGTCATACATTTTTCTTGGAGTTGTAGAAATAGTGGATAAAAGGAGTGAGTCAGAGGCCACAGAACAAGGGCAAGTTCCTCCTTTAGACTGAAGTGGGGCTTGTTGCAGAATGTGATTGGGACCCCTGGGAGCCCTATACATTTATGTTGTTATAACACCTTACTGAAAGCCAGTTCAAGATGTACAGATTCAAGTTATCAATATCAAAGGGATGCTTTGATAGTTTGGGAAGTAATATCAAGTGAGGAACTCCAGAGATTGTTTCTAGGTTCAGTTTCATTCATCATCTAGAAGCACATTTAACACCACAATGGTGAAACTCATAGCTCTTTCTAAAATGTGAGGAGCAGCAAACACAGTAAACAATTTATAAGAAACATATGAAAGAGTCCTGTCTGAACTGCAGTTCAAAAGAAGCACATCCCAACTCAGTCTTGGGAGTGCCCTTTGACGGTCCCAACAGTACATCAAGACAAGACCTGGTGCATACCATTCCTCCTCACTTCCCTCACCACAAGCCCACATATCTGTAGGAGGAAAGCCCAGGTGTGTTGTGTAGTGATATTTTCCAGCTAGATGCCTAATCTCACCGATACACGAAACAGGATACTGGGAAATGGAAGGAAAAAATATGCCCTGCGATTCAGAAACACTCAGAGGGACTAGAAACATAGGATGTGATTCAACTCAAAGACATGCTAAGAGTGAGTTTAAAAGATGCAGTTATCTTCTTACCATCAAAAAGCATGCCAGTGATGGGAAGCTCACTGGGAAGCCACGACAGTGAAAAGGTTGTAGAGGTGTAAATCATAGAATCATAGAATACGATTGTAAAGATAAAGATTTTTTGAAATTAAGTTATTTCAGATTTTTTTTTTTTTTTGCATTAGACACTTAGGGAATTAGTTTTGTCCAACAGTTTACAAAGACAAAATCCAACCTTGTGATGCACAAGCAGGAGGATCTTGTCAATTAAATACTCAGCAGAGTTGTATGAATAATTCACATGTAGTATTCCACTGTACTGGGTACAGCCTCTGTGTAGATTCCCTTTTTTTCCCTTTGGATCTGCATTTCCGTGCAGAGGACATATGGCTAAGCGATGCAGCAGAGCTTTTACAGATATCAGTAAAGTTCCAGGCATTTGGGGTTTCTACTTTTTTATGCTTCCACTTTTTTATAGATTTGCTGCAGATCTTGATCTTGCTGTAACAGTAGATCTTATTTTGTTTGACCACCATTGTACGCAGTCTAACTGGGAGCTACAGTAGGCGACCTCCAATCTACAAAATAACAAAGCAGTACATACAATTTCTGACCACCGTCACCTGGAATACCCCAATTTCTAACCCCCATCAGCTAACACTAACAAGGGGGAGAAAAAGAAAGTAAATATTTTTTAGGCCATCTTCTCCAATAAGCCCTAGTAAATCTGTTCCTGCCTATTCCAAATACCTTAGATCAAATGTCCTGAGTATCTGCCACTAATGAAACAAAGACAGAGCATCCCCAGGTTCTTCACCCCAGAGCTTTGGCACTTCTGAGATTCTATAGATGCAAACTTGGGTAGCTCGGAGGAACTGAATGTAAGGCTGCAACACTGATTTTTTTTGCCTTAGGAAGGATATGAGCTCCTAGAGCCTTACCCTCCAGTTGCAAATGGTTCTTTCCCATTTCATGTCTATGTAGGCCTCACCTATGTTGTCCCATCACAAAGGAGAAGTTAGTCATGGGTCCATCTGCCCCACTGCTACATCATAGACTGAAGAAGGCACAGTATTGTACAAACAAAGACTGAAATGGATACATTCCACTTGTGCAAACTCAAGGTATGGGATGTAGACAAGCAAACCTTATACTGGTGCTGCAATGGGAATCATTCAAATGTGGGGGAAAGGTGGGCATAAAAATTTGAGACTTAGCACCATAGACTGAGAAAGGGCACTTTAGACAGGATAAAACTGCAATAAATTTAAGATATAACTACTCCGAATGATATTAAATTTGAATTATTTGTACTCACATCTTACTTCATGTGCTATGTAAAATTTAAAGCTTAGTATTTTAACCATTTGTTCTCAAATTTCTCTTGCCTGTGTTCAAACTTCTTGGGATAGATTTTGGTTTTCCAAGATATATGGTTAAAGAATCACAGAACTCACTGAAAGATTTAGATGCAAGTGACCTCAAGAGGTCTGTAGTCCCAACCCCTGCTCACAGGAGGGCTGACTCCAGAGGTAGATAAATTGCTCATGGCTGTGTCCTGGCGAGTCTGGAACATCTCCAAGGGTGGAGATCCCCCAGCTTCTCTAGGCAACCTGACAAAGTCCTTTCTTTAGCCTTCCTTGGGGAGGAGGAGGAAGAGAGCAGGAGGAATGCAGCCTTACAGCAAGTGGAGGAATAATGCCATCTGTATTTTACGGGGAGGGGTGTAATAGCTCTGTATGGGTGGGAGTAACATCCTTGATGAATGGCAGAAGAGATACAACGAAAGCAAGAACTTGCACCTTACTCAGGAAGGAAATGGAAAGTCCCATGAGGTCTTCCCACATAGAGAGAGAATCTTTCTGGCTCAGTTCCTCTCCCATGATTTTTTTACTGAAAAGCAGACACCTTCCATCGATGCTGAGGAGCTTACTAAAAGAAAACCAGTAATTCTGCCAGATAAAGTGGCATG
>NW_009187047.1:85152-97073 GCF_000690835.1 Fulmarus glacialis | reverse complement strand
CGCGGAGAGGCGGTGGCAGGTTGGGCGCGGGCACCGCCGCCACCAAGGGGCTTACGGTGTCCCTGTGTTCGTTAATTCTCCCGCGATAGCCCCGTGGCTGTGAACTCCAGGTTACTGCGTGCTGTGTGGAGATGGAAGAGAGTCCCGACTCCGGCCATCACGCTAGTTCTCCGTCGCTCGTTCAGGTTCTGTCAGCTCTGAGGGAAACGTGAGGCGGAGCGCCGTCCCTTCCCCTCAGCGAGACCTGCGGGGGGATGCCGAGGTGTTTTCCTGCTCTGCTGCTGCTGCTGCGAGGACCGTCCCGGTAGGCTTCCCCCTCTTAGGATGTTTAGTAGCAGAGCAGCAGGTTTGATTGCTTGCTTTGAACAGGTAGTCAGGCTCGGTGCCATAACCCCTCATCGGTTACTTTTAAAAATAGGTTAAATGACTGATCGGCTCCCCGTTGAAACGCGAAGATGACATCGCGTGCCTGTAAAAAATAACTTGCTGTCATGAAAGACACTGAAGTAATAACAGCACTTCACGTTTTTAATACAGACTTTCACACGAAAATGTCTTTTAGAAATATTAGGTAATTAAATTGTCAAGCACAGACTGAGCGCATGAATGTCTTCACTGAAAGCACCAACTTCTGGGATCAAACTAAAAGAAAATTTATACAGTAGTACTTCCGAAGAATTGAAGATTGGAAAAGAAGAATATCACATCAAACTATTATGCAAGCATATTATCATATATAAAGCACTATGGATGAATAAATGGCCATATCAGCCATACAGAATGAATGGTCCTTGTCAGAAAACACTTCCAGCCTCAGGCGTGGAAAAATACTGTCCTGTTACTTTCAACAGAGTTTCTGCCCAAGGACTACTTGCAGGATTTTACTCAATTAGATAAAGTTTAATACAAATACATTTAAGATACCAAAATAGCAACAGCAAGCACTCAGGAAGGAGCAGAAAGTGGGAATGTGATGAGGAAATTCTGGCCTGCACTTTTTTTTTTATTAAACAGCCATTTCAGTGGTCATAAATGGCCAACAGGAGTTCAGAATTACATGTTGCCTCAAAGGCATTACTCATTTTGTCAAAAAGCAGGTATTAGTTGCACCACACTCCTCAAAGCAATACTGTAACACAGAAAAAGCTAGATCTGAGAGCTCCAGACCTCCTTCAGCCAGATGCTTAGCAATGTCACACTGAATAGACTGTAAGCCCAGTGCTTTTGCTGCCTTGTATTTCGACCAAAATAATCTATTTAACCAAAGTCCTTTACTTGACCAAGAAAAGAAAAGCTTCTTGCCGTTCAGCCCCTGTGACTTTATACGTGCCGTTTTATTCATCTATTTTCCCTGAACAAGAGGAAATATTCACCAGATACTTCACTGGCAAGCTTTTTCTAAACAAAGGCTCATTTTTCTTTCAGCGTATCTTCCAGGGATTGTGAAGCAGACATAAAATAGCTTTCTTTAATCAACTCGGTTGTGTCACAGCAGAGGAAAAGCACTGTTGGTTTGTTCTGAAGAATGGGGCACACTCATACGGACTTCCACACGCAGACTGAACTTCAGCTCTGTGCACGGTTCTCTGTCAACATGGAGAGTTCCTTCTGAAAACCTGATGGCTGATTACAAAACATTTTCCTTGTGCCTGCATGCATGCACACACACAATTTTAGGACTATTTTGCACAGCTGGTGCTCAGCCATGATCATATAAATATCATTGAAATTAACTTTATTTTCCTCTGTCTTTTATTGCATTCCAATTTGTGCCAATCTGTGCAGGAAAACAAACGTTATAAAACTGTTGAATAGATCCCAAATTCATAGGCTCCCTGAAAAAAAAACCCTCAGTGTTTACTGGCTTGCCATCTTTATGGACTTTTTATTCTTTACACGATCTCCTTTCCATTTAAAAGTAACTACTTTTACACAAAGTCTCTTTCAGCCTATACACTACCTATAAAAATCTTCTTACAAGTGCTAACCATTCCTCTTCCCACATTTTTTTTTTACTAAGAGCACAGCCTTCTTTCATATTTCTGGAGGAATTACTGTCCTTATTCTCCCTTCCACAGCATTACCTTCAGCCATGGATATGAGAAGTGCTGTACTAAACCCCTTCTGGTTGTAACTTCACTAAAACCAATCAACAGAGTCAACTAAATTGTGCCTGAAGAATGACAGTTATTCCTCTAGAAATAGAATAGAATAGAATATTTCAGTTGGAAGGGACCTACAACAATCATCTAGTCCAACTGCCTGACTAATTCAGGGCTGACCAAGTTAAAGCATGTTGTTAAAGGCATTGTCCGAACGCCTCTTAAACACTGATGGGCTTGGGGCATCGACCACCTCTCTAGGAAGCCAGTTCTAGTGTTTGACCACCCTCTCGGTAAAGAAGTGCTTCCTAATAGCTGAGCCCAAGGGTTGTGTGCCATTCAGCACACATTTTCAGGGCATAAGTGAAATTGAAGTGATATATTATTCTTGTACCTGCCTTCTGCACTGACTTGAATTTTTTTCATATGCTGTGATACGGCCTAGGAGATAAATGATTTCATGTAAGTGATTAATTGTTCTGTGTTTAGAGCAGTGTAAATAAGAGTAGACTGTAGCAAATTTTGGAGGTTTGGAAAACTTTGAAAAGAGGGTTTTGTAAAAGTGTAACTGAGGCTTCATGAAAAGAAGTTGGTCCAAACTGTACCCAGTATTGAGGGTACAAAGAGCCAGAGTCCTTATTCAGTAAGATGTATTGGAACAGGAAAAAGATTGCTTTGCTAATTAATACCTGTGCGGCAGGAGAAGCCATGATGGAACAGGAGGAGCCATTTCCTGCTTCCGGTGTTTCTCAGAGTTTTTAATCCATTTTCACTTGCCCTGTTTTGTTCTGGATCCGCTCTTTTTCATACGCATGCATAGGTTTTTCCTATGTTGCGCCTGATGCACTTTGGTCTAGATTTTGCTTTCTATTCGGTTCAGATAGGTTTGGCTTGCTTTGTAGTGCATGGTTTTCCATGGCTGTAACTGAGCCGAATGGTCCCATCGTCTATACAAATTAATTTTGATAACATTCAGTGGTTTGGAGGATGGGTGTTATCAAAGGTTATTTGTACATGGACTTGTGTAGGCAGGCAAGGCCTTCTCTGGCTATCATCCAGGTTAGCCAAGCAGAAGACAGCTCTGACCTGAAAGCCAGGTAGCCCATTTGGTCTGGTTTTGAGCTAATAATGTCTGTCTTTTCTCAGGGAGTGTGTTAACTCAGGGGTGGCACTCCGTTATCATTACTGTATAGCTTCCACGCTGCTGTTGCCTCAGATCTTGAGAGTTTTGAGTGCATCTGAAGAGCTCAAGTCTGTCTTTGACTGCTTATATAGGTCCCCCTGTATATAGGTTTTTCCCCAGAACAGTTCAAATTTGAACCCTGCCTGGATAAGAATGGCATCACCTTAGCCAACAACTTAGCTTGTTCTGTAAATCTAGAATCTTATTTGTGTCTTGTTCAAATGTATTGACTAAAATATTTTCTCATTTGCAGTATTAGTACTGTTAACACACTGCAGTTAACTGAGATTGATCTGTAGCCTATTTGTTTTATTTACCAATCGTACTTCTCTCAATCTACCATTAACACCTCTGAGGGGATCCTCTGAAGACAGCAGGTTTATGCATGTTTCAGTAGATTAATTATTTGGATCTGATTTCTGGTGATGATGCATGAGAAGAAAACAATGCAACTTCATTACTAAGCCATTCTACAACAAAAGCTTTTGCTGTTGTAAGATGCCTGATGGGGCAACTGTTTCTTTACAACTGATGATTCACATAATTTTTGGATCACTAACAGGGACCAGTCCTGCAAATTTTTCATCAAGCAAGCAGCGGACCATTTGCCATGGTCTCAAAATACCACTGTGAATCTTCTGCTTTACAATATTTCTATATGAATAAAAACCTGACAGGGATGCGCTTATGGCAGCAAAAAGGTACCTGACCAATACTGATGCCAGTAAACCTTGTAAAGAGTAGAAAAAGTCTAAAATTTGTGTTGATTTTCAGGACTGTGGAAAGAAAAATCCTACTAGTTGTAAGTTGAAGTTGCATGGTATAATAATCTTTGAAAGGCAATGAATAATTTCTCCACCAGCTTTTGGGATTTTCCAGGGTAGCACTGCTTTTAAAGCTGAAAGTTTCCTTCATTTGTTGCCATAGTTTTTTTTAACTTTGTAACCTCTCATCTCAAGCAGCCTGTGGGTTTGAACCCTTGCCTGTCCCACTAAACTTAATTTCATCTTGAAATTCGGAAAATCAAGGGTATATAGTTATACATTAAGTGTGACTTTAACTTTTCTTTTCCTCATAGGCTTTTTCTTAACAGCATGCAATTCCTTTAAAACTATTAATCAGAAAGCTGATTAGTTCTTTAGCTATTTTTCTTTTTATATTATGCATTGGCTATAGTCAAGCGATCTCTTCAGATTTAGCCTGCACTTCAGACATGCCTGGGTCCATCTCGTAAAATATTAGGCATTTAACAGAGATATGTTAAATACGTTGGAAGCCTTACTTAGCAATGAAGAGAGACAGGCACTTCAGGAAGGCATTTCAGCTTTTTGATCACTTGTGATTTGTTGTAACTGAATGACTAGTAGATTATGTCACACGACATTGTTTCAGCTCCTTCACTGGATGGTTTGCAAGAATATCTTGTTAGTATTGATACTAACACATAAAAGCAGCGCATATAGGGTAAAATTTCAAAAGTACTGTCTCTGTGTTGCCTTTATTCTTTTCTCCTTAAATCAGTGAGATTGCTGTTGTCATTGTTTTGAAATAGTTTGGCCCCAAATTACTGTTTTTGAAAACCCAACTTGTAAAAATGAACATTTTGCAAAGACCGGTGTAAATTTGAAATGGATTATGTGATCATTTGTGCTAGTGAAACACAGTTGCTTGTCTGCATATACCAAATGAACAAGAACATAACTGAACCGAGTTTGTTTAGAGTTGAGAGTTGGTCTCATAAATAAGGCACCCGACTTTGGGAAATAAATGAAAAACATTGCTGGAAAATTACATAATCTCTTTGCCAGGAGGTCCGTGCTTGGGAATGAAATTAATGATGCTTCCCCACCTTAGCATAATTTATAATTACAATACTTATAATTCAGTGTGATTATTTTAAATTACATTATAATATTAAATATGGTGATATGGATGTAGAAGTAGTTATGTTTTATCAAAGGTTCAAGAAAGTTTAGTCGTAGTGTTCATTCAATTCTGGTTGTAAAACAGAACGAAAAGGAAGGGAAAGTGCAAGGAATGAAGTGTTTTTCTGCTTCAGGAAGAATGCAGGCAGATTTTCTCCAGGGAATTAAATAAGGGCTGCCACTCAGCTTGCTGGTAACTTTGCTACATTGAGAACATCTGCTAAATTGCGCTGAAAAGGTCACATCTGTTTATCTGGGAGCAGGGTATGTTTTGTAATTGATTGAAAAGAATGGCATAGGCCAAGTGGCAATGCAATAAGGCTGCCCTGAGCAAAGCCATTGCGGAAGTAAACACAATTTCAAGAAGCTCTATCAGGAACGAGCAGTCTCGGTGAACCCACGTGTACAGGGTTTGAAGTCTCTAAGGAATCTCTGGATCTTTATTACTCAGGAAGCGAACAGATTAAGACCGAAAGCTCCCAGCCTGAGCCAGACCCGGCAGGTCCCTTCATTGGTAAAACCACTGTGAGCACTTTCAAGCCTGGTACGGAGGAATTGACACTTCAAAGCCCAGTTGGATCAGCTGCCTGGGGCATTCAAACTTTATCTCTGGCTACAGCCTGGCAGGGCAGATGTGCCCCTTTGAGGCAATGGATATCACAGGGCTTAGGCGCAGTGTGAGATGACCGGAGGAAGGGCACCCTCGCTAAACAGGGGGTGGCTGTGGAACAACCCTCCACAATAATCATATTAATCCAGGCTGATGAAGCAAATCCAGAGTTTCACCATCTTCCTCTCATACCACAACTATAGTGAGGCTTGTAATAATCAACTTTATGCACTTTTCTTTGGAAAAGGTGACTCAGTATAGCCCTTTTCAAGCAGAACTGATCCAAGACAACTCTCTCAGAGCTACTGTGGGGAGGTGAAAAGCATTACCGCTACAATAACACCACTGTTAAATATTTCTGCTTATCTGAGTGATGATAGGATAGTTATAAGAGCTTTTTGTGTAGTCTCTCATTCTTCTAACATAACTACTTCTTCCCTCATCTAGCAGCAGTCATGAGCAGTTTACTATAATGGTGAATGTGTTCACAGTAAAAAATGGCATTATAAAAACTGACTGTAATCAGGGGTAAAAGCATCTGTTGTGGTGCTCAACATTTGTTCATGGTCAGTTCTTTACAAAGCAATATTTTTCATTTTACAAGCGGAAAGATTATTTTTATAATGTCTCTCTCCCCCATTGTTCCCTGAGAGCTGAAAAATAAAATTTGTACTCTTTAGAGTCCCTGACATAACTGTGAGGCATCAGGTTTCTGCAGAGCAGACAATTTTGTCAGTGATGCATGAGACAAAGTAGAATCCAAGCCATTCTTTCAAGTTTTTATTTGGTCATAATGCCAACAGGTCAATGGACCTGTTTTTGTCATTAGTGGGAACAGATAGCAACTTTTTTTTACCCTTGGCCTGAGTGTGTTTCATAATCAAATATTCCTCTAAAAATGGGAAATTACATTAACATCAGAAAAAAGAAAAAGGAACAATTTCTCTTATGCGCTGCCATATGTCTTTCCAGGCGGAAATACAACAGGGCGCAGTAAGGCAAGGATTGTGGAGGGACCCTGTTGTGCTTGGCTGTTGGAAAGCATATGGTGCAATAATATTCCAGCTCTGACTGTGAATTTTCCTTCTCTTGTCTTCTCTGGCAAATATGATCATTCTAATTTATTTTCAACTACTCTGTTTGTGCCTAGGAATAGAGTGCTCCTGCCATCATCAAAACTACCTATTAGACCAGGTACCACTTCAGAGAGAACCCCAGAAGAAACAGAGAAGAGGTGTGAAAAATTTCCTCACTAATTGTCTGAACCACCTTTATAATGTAGAAGTAGTTACGGAGACTTGGATTTCAATGGCCTTAATGGAGACTTTAGGATGCTGGAATTCCAGGAGAAGGAATGTCTCCCCATCTTGAAGCGATAGCTGCTCCAAAGAAAAACAGTGCTGGTCCTCAGCCAGTTTTTGTGCCCCTGCAGTAATGCTGAGCTGCAGTTGGCTTGGTCCTAGGGCTTCCTTCCTAGCCTTGGAGGCAACTGCATGGAAAGTATTGCATTTCAGAATTTATTATTTACTATTTAACTTTCTCAGTGCACTCTTCGGAGCATGATGCTGCAGAAGTGTTAGCAAAACCTGAGTTACTATCATCCTGCTCTCTTGTGCTTGGCCAGGCATGTCTAGGACTACACAGAGAGCTTCACATCTCCAGAGCCTTCATTTGTATGGAATGCACTGAAATGTGTAATCAGAGATTATAGCAAAAAGTAGAAGTAGTTATATTTGTTTCAGTATCATCTTTCAGTATCAGGTCAGTGTACGATACAGTTTCTGAGTGAGGCTGTTGCCTGCAGCTTCTGAGGAAAAAGGCATAAATCTCTGGCACTTGGCAGTTTTGAAATAAGAAGCCCATGGAGGGACATTTATCTGTCATCATAAGCAGTTTAATGGCTGGCTTCTATTCTGAAGCTGGAGGGGGTTTTATGTCTCCTAAAACATATCATTATCATCTCTAGAGCTATTATCTCTAACATAACTGTGGGTATTTGCATTGTCCAATCCTTTTAAAAAATCCTATTAGGCTTTTGACCTCTCTGATTTCTATCTGCACAAAATCCCTTAGAGCAAAATTAACCCCTTACAAAGTTCCCTGAACCTGTGCCACTGAGAGTATTTCTACACTGCAGGGTTTCTGCATTGTGGTGTCCAAACAGTTAGCAACCTGAAGCCGTGTTTGCCAGTGTGGCTGAAAGGAAGTTGTGGATGCTTATTTGGGCAAGGCTGTAATCTGCCAGCTTTCCAGTGTGGTTGTAGTTCAGCTGTAAGTAACAGGGCTGAAATACTGAGTTGTTCACTATGTTCCTAAAACTAGCTGTGCTTCTATCTCTCTTCTTCCTTGCCTTGCCTTGCCTTCCTTTCTTATCTTCTTCTTGCCTGTTGCCCCCAGAAGCTGAAAATGCAAAGTAATGCAAACTAACTCAAACTCATGCACAGTAGATGCAAAACAAATATTACAGATTCTGTTATAAAGTGGAGTCTGAGTTGTGCTTCCAGGCAGTCACTTGTGAGCATCACCTGATGTGACTTGGCAGTAGCACGCAGAGCATTCATCAGATGCCCTGCTGCAGTGCCGTTGTTGATATACTGTATATACTGGTTGAATGAACTGGGAATCATCATCATTGCTGTGTTCTTATTCTAGACAAAATACTTTCTCTTACTTCACAAATGTTGAGCAAAGCAGAGTTGGCAACATTTATGGGAATGTCATTTGTGACATTAATAGCAAAATGGCAGCAGCATCTTGCTTTCCCAGCAAGTGTGCACGCTCTCTTAGCACACTCAATCTGCTGAGTGTATAATTCTATTGTGTTTAGTATTTCAATGTTTTTCTCTGTGGTCAGAGTACTGCTCCACAACCAGAGCAAAAGAAGGTAGCAAGGTTTTCTAATGGTAACAGTGGACACTGCTGTGTTGATAACAATATCCCTTGGAAGCAGTAGGACCTCATTTGTCCCTGCTTATAAGCACCAAATCTCTTCAGTAGCCTGTTTATGTATCTTACAGCATTTTCAACATTGATGTCTTTTGATCTTTGCTTCTTTGAGGGATATCTCTCTGTGAATAATCACTCTTGAGATACTTAGTCTGGACTTGCCATTTCTCCTTGCTTCTCAGGATCTGATGAAAATGTTGTTCTCCCTTTCCTTTTTACTGCCTTTTTTTGCGGGAGGAAACAAAATATGAAAATTTCAGAAATGTCACCTTAAGGAGTTTATAATCCCTTTTGTCCATCTCCTGCTGGCCCACTGTTATCTGGTGGTAGTGGTGGTAATTAAAGGATGAAGTCATATTTCTGTAAGTGTAAACACAGTAAGGAGTAAAAGCACAGGGAGAAACATATATAGAAAAACTTCACAATTCTGATAAAATACAACTTTCTCATGAAAAATCTTTAGAAACATTTCCATAAACTGTAGGGGTTTGAGGTGAGTTTATTGTGGGGCCTCGGGTGCTGGGACCTTCTTATGACCACTAACTGTTCTCCATCGAGTGCATACTTGGGTGGCAGAGAAACATTTTATCCCTCCTATTCCCTTTTCTGCCAGGGAATCCCGCAAATGTATCTGGCTTGGGAGTTCCAGTCTACCAACGGGGAAGTTGAAGTATGCTGCGGTCATTACTTTCACTGCATTAGAGTCCAGATTTAATGGCTGTGTGTTTTAAACAGAATGAGTTGCCAAGAGCTTGGGGAAAGCACTTTCTAAGTGGGAATGTCAAGTAAACTGGTAAGTTATGACAGAATTACAGAGATTGCAAATTGTACGAGAAATGGAGAAGTCCTGCAATGTAACTTCTTGCCCATTATGTTATCTATGTGAGTGTATCTAACCAAGCTCACACATTTAAAACTTCAAACCTGTTTCGAGGTGTAAAATGTGATGTAGAGTTGATAAGGCAGGGACATTGCTCCAGATGTCATCAGCAATCTGTTGTTGTTCAGTCTTACTGGAGATCTACCTTTCAGAAAGCTGCTTTGTGCTGTGTGTTAAACAAACAGTAGCAGGCAGTCCTGGCCTCAATTAGCTATTAATCTAATAGCCCAGATTCTGCAAATTTTAGCCTATTTTGTGTTACCACTATATTCATGTGAGTGGCCCCAAACAGGTCAGTGTTTGAGTCAGGTTACTCATGAGACTGTTTGCAGGATTAACCTGTAGATTAACCTGCATAATTCCCGAAATTATGCAGGAAAGAAGTCTTCTGCCCCTTTTTTTGCTTTTCAGCTGTCATACCTATAAAAAGTTGCATTGATTTAGAATTTTAGATTTGGAATCTTGTTCATATTTTAAGAGAAATAAACCTCTTCAGAGACAGTCTAAATGCTTCTTTTAGATACAAAAATAAAGCTTGATAGTAGAAATGCTTCTTAGGGAAGTTTTACTGACTCCAGGGTATTTCGGTGCCACTGGAGCAACCGAAAGAGCTGTTTCCAGCAAAGGCAAGGATTTAGCTCAGGGAAGAGGCTTTTCTAACACAAACAGTTGTTTCTTGTCACGTGAGAGAGAAAAGCTGCAAAAGAAATAGAACATAAAGTACGGAGTGAATAAAACTGCTGCTTCCCTGCAAAACATCCCTTACAAAGTCTTGAGCACAGGAGGGCTTTCCAGCTCATGATGCAAGAGCCAAGGCAGGGGGTGGGTTTCGTGGGCTGGGCTGAAATTTGACATCAGGAGGAAGTTGAAACCCAGCATTGGTGGAAGCTGTCTGTGATGCAGAGGTGAAGGCTGGATCTGGCTTGACGCTTAGGGGAGGTGAAAGAAGGGGACAGCCCGCGATTCAAAGAACGAAAGAAGCAGGAGACCATGAGTGGCAGTGGAGGAGAAACAGAGAGAAAGGGGCAATCTGGCATAATAGGAGGGCAGCCACAGCACGTGTAGAAGGTAAATAAGTAATCACAGTAAAATAAGGGGCAATGTGATTGGAAAACATCTGGTTGCTGCTGCTCTCCTGGTCTGGTTGGATTTCTTGCAGATGGTATGTGCTGTTCTCTCTACAGCACGTTTCTTTTACAGGAAATCTAGCTCCATAGTGATCTGCATTAATCTAAAATGTGTTAAAAATTGTGAATCAACTCCAAAACCAGAAGAATTAGTTTTCAAATGGTGATTTTTTTTTTTTAAAGTAGAATATGTTTGTATGGAAGAAAATGAGAGTTCAGAGACAGGCATGGCACATCTGTAAGATGCATGCGTGTTATGGGAGGGGGGATTGCAAGCTAAAGATCACTTGCAATTAGTTGCTGAACTTCATGTGTGCTTTAGATTGCTTCTTTTAGATGTGTTAGCAAGCTGTTAACACCTGCACTGAACATAGTTGCCAAAAAATCTTGGAGTATTTAACTCTCATAATAGCTTCATACGTTAAGAGAATGGTGTGGAATTATACAAGCAGGAAATAAAGAGGGATCATAATGGAAACTGACTGTCTGATGAAGTGTAAACAAATCAGAAGTCAAATTAAGTCCTATTAAATCTGACTCAGATATGATTTGCCTCAACTTGACTTCTCTGGGGTTGTAGGGTGTTTTTTCCCATGCTACCTAAATAGTATTTGAGCATTGTGCAGATGCTGCGAAGTTAATCAAATGAATAGCCATTTGAGCACAAGCATGAGTTTTAGGGATGAGTGATCAGGGCATTTGCTAAGGCTGCAGGTCATTCAGGACCCCATTAAACTAAATAGCAGTGCAAATCATCCAGTGTGTGGATGGGAATGGGAGAAGAAAGGAACCTGTATCTTAGCATCTGACCCTACAAGTGTGACATCGGCTCTGCCCTTGAAGAAAGAGATTTAAGATCTTATTTCCTGTTTCCAAGTAAATCTCTTATCTAGGATCTAGTATCCACTGTCCACCATTATGTTGAGAGATTGCAATAATGAATCTTCCCATCACATCCAGGGGAGGCTGCTAGCAGCACTGCACCTCTCTGACATTACGTACTCTAATTACATGCAAGGTTTTTAAAAGTGCTGAAACATCACAGAAAAGAGAAAAAGATAAAAGCCAAGATTTCAAAAAATGATGGACCAGGACTTCCAAGATAAAATCCAATGGAGAAAATGCAGCTTGTTTCATTTTGCACTTGT